>NC_048298.1:284118042-284224307 GCF_013100865.1 Trachemys scripta elegans | reverse complement strand
GCCGGGGGCCGGCAGTGCTGGGCGGGCCAGGGGTGGTCGGCCGGGGGCCGGGACCGGCACCCCAGGGCCCGAGCCGACCCAGGCTGGAGCCGCCGGGGGGCCAGCCTGGGCCGCGCCTCCTCCCCCCACACTCCCCCTTACCTGCTTCAGGCTTCCCGCAAATCAAATGTTCGCGGGAAGCAGGGGAGGGGGCGGAGACTTTGGGGAGGGGACGGAGTTGGGGCGTGGGCGGGGCTGGGGGCGGGGCCCCGTGGAGTGTCCTCCTTTTGGAGGCACAAAATATGGTAACCCTAGGTAACCCAGCCTGCACCTGACAACCCACAAAAGAATAAACATTTTGATTAGAATTTGCTAAATTGCCACCAAGACAAAGAAGACTTGCATCGCAGAAGTTCTTGAAGAAAGGACAACGAAGGGCAAGTCTTCCCCATGCAACTGAGCAAAGTCTCTTTTGTCCACAGACAACCATCTTACATGAAAACTTAAGAAATTAGGGAAAAGTGGCAGCCTTAACTATACTGAGCTGAACAAGTGACATTATACTATGATCCTTACCTATGGAATGTTGAATTTGTTATTATTATTTGCATTACTGTAGTGCTTAGGTGTCCTAGTCATGGACCAGATCCCACTAGGTGTTGTGTAAACACTGAACAATAAGATGGTCCAACAATAGTACAACTTTGCATTTACCTAAGGATCCACGCATCCTTATTAATTAACCTTTCTGAGACATGAAAGTGTTATCCCCATTTTACAGAGAGGGAAACTTAAGCATAAAGAAGTTTAGTGACTTACCACAAGGTAACCAGCGAGTTTTGGGTAGAATCAGAAACGGAACCCAAGAAACTCCAAATTGCCTTGCTCAAAGTCCCAAATTCCCATATTTTTGAGGATAACACAAGCAATTTGTAGCAACTAGTAAATATTTTTACTGTTAACAGTGAAAGATATTTTTATACTAATAATAAGTGACTATTTTTACTCTAGTAAAATGCATTATTTTAATTAATTTATGAAAAGATCATATGGGAAACTCAAACAATAACAACTATCTGAAAAGATCAAGCTCCATTTCTAGCTGCCTGTAGAGAAGCAACATGGGAAGGCCCTACCATGTCCTCCAAGACATGAGACCACATGGGTCATGTTTAATCTAATGAATGTGTAAGCAAGCAGAATACCTGATTTTACTAGATATGTAGCAATATATGGGCCGGACTTAGCCTATAATTTTTACACAGAGAGAGAGTTCAACAAGCATCATCTGCTTCTCTGATCAAATATTACTGAATTTTTGGAAAAATATATACAGAGCCAAATTTTTAAAGGTGAAAAAATTGTATGCATGACAATTTGCATTCACACCCAGAATGGGGCCTACAAAACTACACTTAAAAATCTGGCCCATGGCATCTGAATACTAAATCCATTGAAAACAACCATCACCAGCAATTTGTGAAGTTTACCCTGTGATTATAATGAACTTCAGCATTAAAAAAGACTGAAAACTACTTTTTAAATAATCACCATGGGTAAAACCCTTAAATCTTTACTCAGGCTAAACTCCAACTGACTTGAGTATTAATATTGCCTGAGTGAGGAATGCAGGTTTTGGCCCTATAGATAGGGCCTCTGGAACAGCAAGGTGATAGTGGTAAATGGACACTTACTATGGGTCTTCCTTTTCTGTAACTGTCTCCCAGTTTCCATAAGGGTTTGTCTTTTTAGATACATTGTGGGAGGTAACTTGCGGAACTGATGGGGCCTCATCCTGAGCAACATCAGTTTCTTGTTTAACTTCCTGCCACTCTCCATAAGGGCTTATCTTTTTAACTTTGGGGGGCTTCTCTTCCTCTGTTTCTTCATCGCTGTCTCTTTTCATCTAAGGAAGAAAAAAAACTCACCTTCAGCAAAAATGCCTAAATGAAACAACAGAATATTGCTCTTTTTCACATCTATTATTTATACTTTTCAACCAAGGAAAATCAAAAGCAATAAAGAAACAATGTTTTAGTAGAATTTTACTATTTTTCTCCACAAGCTTCTTACTCCATTCAGAAAGAGACAGTCATTCAATACATGCATAAGAAGAACAATTATTAGAACAAGCTATAGTTAAAAGGTCCCGTCTCACACAGCTGAAAATGAGTGGAATACCACATACACATTTACAAAACAAAGCTCTATCATATATATTTAACTTTTAATTCTTATTTTAAGTAAATATTCTTTGCACACTTTCTTATGGATAACATTTGGTAGAACTTTGACTAGTTTTGTACACAACGGGGGAAGAAAATTGGAATAATACCTTAAAGCATTTGTATCTGGGTATTTTCACAGTTTAAATAAAAACACTAACTTTGGAAGCCGAAGTTACTGTTTCTGGACTCAAAATAAAATGCACTGGAAAATTTTTATCTACCCATACCTAAAATTACAGCCTTTATTGTGAACTTTAATATGAAGACATAGTATCTAGTTTTGAGAGTACTTTTATCCTACCATTGGTCTTGTCGGACAATTAATAGGAAAGCCTGTAAGTGTCAAATTTTCAGACAATGGCCATGATCTTGTGGTGTCCCACTGTAAGCAGATATCTTTGAAGAATATGGCCCAAAAATTATAGCCACATATTGAAGTCAATATCAATCTGAGGATTATCTAATGGGGATGCCAATGCCCTTCCTTGGAAACCATGAGCACCTCTAGCTACATCCAAGCCACCCACATTGAAGAGTCTATCTTCCATGGTGTAACAGTGCTGCTGATGTTCCTATAGATTAACAGTTATTTATTTTGCTTTTCAAGCATTATAAAGTGCTAATTCTTATCAACGTCAATCAGGTTTAACCTAACTACAATCAATATAGCCACCCAGAAAGATGAAATCACGTTATTCCGGAACATTAATATTGTACATAAATTAAATCTGATGGAAAAAAAACCTTACCTTTAAGTTTGTTTCTGGCTTTTGTACTTCACTTTTATTACCATCCTTCTCAGCATCTGATTCAGATCCCTTTGAATCCGCTGTGGTGTGTTCTTCAGGATGATTGTCATCTTTATTGCTCTCATACGAAGATGAAACAAAACCATGAGGCTTCTCCCACGTTGATACTGTTCAATATATTTGGACAGTCACATTATTCATGTTTTAATTCTGGCCTTACATCAGTTCCACTTTGACAACATTAACCTTAAGCAGTACCATATGCTCCATGTGAAAAATACAGTAAAGAATTTAGCATAAGCCCTTCCACTTTTCTTTTTTTCTCATGTTTTCTTTCTAGACTTCTCAAAATTACTTTTTCAATATTTTATTTTTAAACACAAGTTTCATGACAGTTCCACTCAACTTATGAAAAGACTTGCTGTATCCTGTCCTCTACTATGCATTTGATCTTTTCTTTAAAGTAGAAATACTTCAATTAAACCTGTCCAACCTACTATACATTATTTACTTTACATACCATTAGTTCTCTTTTCAGATTGGATAATTTAATTATAACAACCCTAATAATGGATTAGGATTCTTTGGCATGTAACTGTGAACATAATTAACACAGCTATAACCCACACTGTTCCCCACTACAAAAATACCTTTGACCATGCATTTGCCATCTCTTGCACTGATTACTCTAACATATTCAGATATGGTGTCCCAGCCCTCCGCACAGATTTTAAAGTCAGCATCCCTATTTACAGACTAAACATCTATCAATTTCCTCAGTGCTAGCTGCCTCAGTAGCATACAGTAGAACTAAGGCTCTTTAATTAAAAAGCAGCGTTTACATATCCAAACCTGATTTATTGGAAATCCCTCAAACAGCTGAGGGACATGACCTTATCTTGAATTAAACAATGATATTCCAGTAAACTTGTTGAGTGAGATGGTGTGATGGATGTATCCACATATTGAAAATCCCAATGTCATCACTTAATTGCCTTAAATGCACTGATTTTAATAAAATGTTCCACTATTAAGTGAAAAACCAAGTAATTGCCAGCATTCATTTGAAGAGTCAGCAATTAGTTGAAGAGTTTGCATAGACAGATTCTATTTGACTAGCCAAATCACTTTTATAACACTGGAAAGTACACTGACTCTCAAATTAATAAAAACTATCATACTTTTGACATTATTTTCATATTTTAGACATATTATTAATTAAAAACATTTAACAAATACACTTCTAAGATTTATTATCCTCAAAGAGCAAAAGCTTTCTTATTTAGGTGTGTTGTACTGACATCTAGTGGCCTTCAAAGCTGTTAACAACAAAACAGAGTTTTTGTTGATAATTGTCCCTTCTTTAGAACACTGGGTTAACTAAGAGGACATGTACTCCAACAGAGTTAAATTGCACTGAAAATTAAAACCACAAATATTTGTCTGGTGGTCACAATGAATGGTAATTCAAAATCCAACAGGTATAAAATAATACCAAGCAAAATAGTTACAAAGAAGTTGTTCATGCAGCTTACACAACTATGTAGAACTGTCAAAAGTAACAAAACACAAATTATAAAATACAAACTGGAGTTTAAAAGAGAGCACTGACAAATGACCTGCAAACAAATCTACAAAAACCCCAAACCAAAACCCATCTTTTTGCATATTTAGGCTACATATGCTGAGAAGAGTTATTTTTCTGCGTCCTTAGAAATATCAAGACTGCCAAGTCTGATTTTCCCTGTTTTTTTCTGGAGAAATGTCAGTAGTCTCAGATGTTTATTCTATGCTCTGAAGACTTAAGTGAAGGGCAGGTTCTTTAATCATTAAGAAAGAATTCATTTCTCCAAAATGTTGATTAGTTATTACAGTTAAATAGGTGTTAACAACAAACAAACAAAAAGCAAAGAGTTTTTACAAGAAATTGACTAAAATCACTTTCCTTCTCAGTAGCTTAACTTTCATTCTTTTGGGTCTTTTGGCATTATTTCACTAGTTCTCCATCCTAGAATCTTTTCAAGCCTAGACAAATGCTGAATTTCTAATATGGATGAAAAACAACAACAAATAAAGAAATAAAGCCATCCTTTCAAGTCTTCTTCATACATCATAACGAATCAAAAAAAGGACACAGTTCAATTTTTTTGCAGGTGAAGAAGGGTTTTTAAGTTAGATTGCTTAAACCTCTTTGTTTCCAGGTATTTAACTCAAAATTCTGACACCCAAGGAAAAAAGTTCTCTTTTAAAGATTCAAACCAGCATAGGCGCCGACTCCGTGGGTGCTCCGGGGCTGACGCACTCACAGGGAAAAAATGATGGCTTCTGAGCACCCACCAGCAGCCGCCCTATCAGCTTTCCCCCACCCCCTCAGAGTGCCTCCCACCCACCAGCAGGCCCCACGGATCAGCACCTCCCCCCTCCAGTGCCTCCCACCCACCACGAACAGCTGTTTCGCTGTGTGCAGGCAGGAGGCTCTGGAGGGAAGAGGGGAAGAATGAGGACACGACATGCTCGGGAGAGGGTGCGGAACTGAGCGGGAAGAGGTGAGGTGGGGGTGGGGCCTTGGGGGAAGGGGTGGAGTTGGGGTGGGGTCTGGGACAGAGCCAGAGGTTGAGCACCCCCCCAGCACTTTGGAAAGTCAGCAACTAGCGCTGTCAATTAATCGCAGTTAACGGCTGTGATTAACTGAAAGCAAAATTCACGAGTTAATTTTTTGAATGTGTTAATCACATGCCTCTGGGCGGGGCAGAAGGCATTGGGCGGGGGGGGAGGGGATTTGAAGCCTCAGCCCACAGCTCCATGGACAGCGGGGGGGCTGAAGCAGCTCCAGCCTGCAGTTTCCCTGGTGGCAAGGGGGCTGGAGCCCAGTGAGAACAGCTGAAGTTCCGAGCCTCAAACTGGGCTGAAGCCCCACACCCCGAGAGGGGCTGAAGTGTCAAGACCCCCAGGGGTTGAATTCCTGAGCCCCGTGCCCCCGGGGGGCTGAAGCCCTGAGCTGGGCTGTAGCCCAGAGCCCCCAGCCCTAACCCTATATTTGAAAGTATAGAAAACCCAAAAAATTTAAATAAATGGTATTCTAATATGGTTTAACAGTGCACTTAAAACTGCTATTGGTGTATTGTGCACTAAGGAATTTGAGAGTTTTCAGGAGATGGGGTGGTTTTTGATTAGGCCCCTCGCCCTCTTGGTAGTATTCCCCTTTTGGGATAGGGGATTGGCCGTCCCATTTCGGATTCCCAGGTGATAGGTGATAGATAATGAAACTGATCTGAGAGAAAAATAATGTCCACCTGAGCTATCTTTGTGGAAGGCTCAAGCCTTGAATCAGATATTCAAGATTCTTAAGGTTGGAAAAGACTTGCACTGGGTGTCGGGCTCCCTCGAGGTGATGGTGCCAGAATTCCAAGACTAATTTAATTGTGAGCAGTTCCTTATTTATTATCTTATCATTCCATTCTTCAGGGGGTGAGTTTTCAGGAGTAGTTGGCGCAGGGGTGCAACACGTGCTGTGGACCATGCCTCTGAGACACTATGGCCTCGATGGTTATGTTGGAGGCATGGCTTCCACTATGAATGCCTGGGCTGAGTCCTGGTGTGCTAGAAGCAGAGCAGTGGTGAAAGCAGCCTTGAGCTGTTCAAAAGCATGGCGAGCTTCACGTGTCCAAACAAATTTGATGGCCTTGCAGAGTAGGTTGGTTACTGGGGCTATTTACCTTGAGAAACCTGTAATGAACAATTGGCAAAATTTGCAAAGCCCAGAAGAACTGTAACTCCCGGAGGGAATAGGGCACTGCCCAGTTGCGAATGGCCTTTACCTTCCGAGGGTCCATCCTGACTCCTTCTGGGGAAAGGATTCTGTGGAGGACTGGTCAAAGGTACATTTTTCCAATGTCACAAAAAGGCCAGGCTTCTGTAGTCTTTTCAGGATGGAATGAATATGGTAACAAATCTGCTCAGGATTATCTGAAAACACAAGTATGTCATTGAGATGGATGATTACATACTGGTCCAGGATGTCTCGAAATATGTTGTTCGTGAAGTGTTGAAAGGTTGAAGGAGCATTTGTTAGCCTGAATGGCATTACTAAATATTTGAAGTGCCCATAGTGGGGTTTGAAAGGCAGTCTTCCATTCATCTCCTACCCTGATGTGCACTAGGTTGTAAGCACCCCAGAAGTCCAGTTTGGTAAAAATTCTGGCAGACCACACATGATCTAGTAATTCTGATATTAAGGGCAGAGGATGCAGGTTTTGGACCATCACCTGGTTTGGGCCCGATAGTCTATAGAAAGGCTTAGCATTCTGTCTTTTTTCTTAATGAAAAGGACCGAAGCCCCTGCTGGGGAGGTGAAGTGCTAGATGAAGCCCTTGTCCAGGTTTTCCTGGACGCACACACGAAGGGCTGCCAGTTCTGGTTTGGACATCGCATAAATATGTCCATAAGGGACCTTTGCCCCAGGCTGCAGGTCTATGGGGGCAGTTGTAGTCTTGGTGCACAGGTAGCGTGTCTACATTTTTCTTTTAAAAAATGTCTGCATAATCCCAATACTCTTCAGGAAGATGGGGACTCAAGCTTGGGACTGACTCCTTCCGGTTAGCCGCCACCATCTTGCATTCCCCCACAGGTTCTGTTGTTTCCAATTGGCTACAGGAAACGGGGACTGGGAGGCTTGAAGCCAGCTGCACACAGGCAGACCCTTCAGCAATATTCCAAGGGAAAGCGGACCCTTTTTTCTCTTCAGGAGATGCAAGAGCCGTGCTGCTCCAGCCAGGTAATTCCAAGAATTAGGAGGCAGTGTAGAGAATGGATCATATTGAACTGCAGCACTTCCCAAAGGGCCAGGATTACAGCCTCTAGGGGTTCTGTTTCCTGCATTACTGGTCCTGAGGACAGGATGTATCCATCTATTGCCTCTACAAGGACTGATGTAGGCTTTAAACAGAGGGGAGATTTGTAGTGCTCAAGCAGCTTTAGCATCTATGATGTTATTGGTAGCCCTGGAATCAATCAGGTCCCACTAAGGGGGAATCAGTTTAGCCTCATTCATGGTACGTAACTTTACTCATACTTGGAAGTGTGGGGAGGACCTGCGTGTCCTGGATCAAGTTTCTCTTGAGGACTGGGGAGTAGTTCCAGAACATAGAACCCTGGTGGTGCCCAGGCTGCCTCTCCCCCACCATAGGGCCTGGGCTCGCTCACTTCCCAATTCCTTGCGGGTTGAGGTCCACAATGGACAAGAGGCGACGGCATATCCTCGTGCTTCGCAATAAATGCATAGGTTACTGTGCGGTCATCATTTCTTTTCTTCCAGGGTCAAGCTTCGGTGACCTAGATCAACCTGCATCAGTTCACAGTTGGGCCCTGGGGTTTCTGGTGTGGTGTTGAGCAAAGTGGTGGCAGGGTGCCCCTCTTCTCTTCCTTTTGCTCACATAGCCAGTTGTTGATGCGGAGAAAGAGGTCAGTAAAAGCATCCAAGTGGGTTGGGGTCTCAACGTGGGTTAGCTTATCCTTTACCTCCTCACTACAGCCATACCGAAAACGCAGAATTTGGGCTGCCTCATTCTATTCAATGTCAGCCATGAGGTGATGGAACTAGGCAGCATACGAGGCAGCTGGCTCTTGCTTTTGCTGGAGCCTTCGTAGTGTGGCTTCTACTGGGTGAGTGTGATGAGGGTCATCAAACGTGCAGAAAATGCTCAAAGGAAGGTGTTCCAGTCTGTTAACACCTGGCTGTCCTGCTCCAGCATGGGGGAGGCCCAATCCAGTGCTTCTCCAGCTAGCAAACTGATCGCTAGTCCCACCCTGGCCTGGCCGGTGGAAAAAAGAGAGAAAATTGGTTCAGGCACCCCCGAACCTCTGGTGGTTTCCATCAAAACATTTGGGTAGTGGTACTGCTGGACGCTGTTCAGAGAGCAGTGACCCAACCCAAGCCTGGAGCACAGATCTCTCTTCCTGGGACTGTAGTAGCAGCTCATGGAGTGTCTAATTTTCCACTAGGAGCTGTGCCACTTGGGAATGGAGCAGATGGTTCTTGGTTTGGAGTTGCACGACCCGCTCCTGCAGATCTAGTACCCCATGGGGTCCTGTGGGAGATGGTAGACCCGTCCCTTCCATATCCCTGTTAAGGGGCTCCCGCAAAGGGGGTCGGAAGCGGGTCTGGGCAAACTGTAAGGGACCAGGGCATAGGCGGTCTGCACTAGCGGTCACAGCGGGGCTGGTGTCCACACATCAGGGACAGTAGTCAGTGAGCAGAGGTTGAAGGAATTGCTAGAGCCGGGTTCAAATAAGCAAGAATTGAGGTCAGAGTCAGGCTGAGGTCAGAGACCAAGATCAGGGAAGTACCATGCTAGAGTCAGGAGGCCAGAGTCAGGGTCAGAGTCAAGCTGGGGTCGGAGGCTGGAGGTCAGTTGCAACACGCCCAAAGTTTGTGTTGTTGCCTAGACAATTTGCTAGGGCACCCTCCAGGGTTAACTAGGCTGCTCAGCCTAGTTAATGCAGCATGATGCTGCATTATCTTTCCACTCTATCCTTCTCTCTGGACTTAGGGATTGCCTTTTAAGGTGGAGTTCTAAGAACAGCTTAATGGCTCAGAAGTCCCTGGCAGTATTGTTGGACCATATCAGGGAATTTCTGTATTAGAACCATAAAGTGTATGTGTATAAGAAGTCGGAGGCCAAGAGAGACAAGGGGTAAGATTGAATTCCCCACAGCTTAGGCCTCTTGCTTTTTCCATTTCTGTGTCTCTCCCTCTCCGTGAGAAACAGGCAAGGCCAAACTGCTAATTGTGTTAACACATCCTAAGACAGAAAGTCTGTTCTCAAAAAGGAATCAGGCTTTGCAAAAACAACTGTAATTGTTCTTCAAAACAGAACACCGCTTTTAATTTGTTTGCTATGTATGTTAAAGTTTAAGTAGATTTGCAACATCCTGAGAGTTGCTAGAAGTAAGAAATAGTAAAGTAATAAGTGATAAATGTATGTTAAAATAGAGGATGTATGTTAATGGATGCTTGATTTAGATAAAGGATAAATTGATTTAGATAAAGAATGAATGGTCAGGGAAGTGCCAGCCTAAGAATTACAACTTCAGTCTCGATTGGCCGAAGAATACGTAGCACCGAGATAACTGGATGACCCCACAGGGCAGTCCGGAATCCACCCAAGTGCCCCCCCCCCCCGAAAGAAGGGCTGAAGACTCCAAGAACAAGATAACACTCAGACATTAGGGATGTGCCACCTGCTGATTGATAATCACCTCAAACAAACATCAGCAGGATGAAGCAATTCCCATAGACTTGTATAAGGACAAAATCCTATAAGAACAGACTCTAAAGACTGAAAACTTTGAGTCTGGTTCTGCAACCACCTTCCAGGAGCATCGAATGTGCATCTGACAAGGACTCGGCTCCACCCTCGCGTGCAGGCTACCTGGCCAGTACTTTGCCATGAGCAACCTCTAGGCTTGTAACTATAACAACTCTGCAGAACGTGTGTGAATGAATAAGGAATGGGAGTGAAATAATATTGAATTGCATATCTTGATTTCTCGCTCTCTCTCTGTATTTACAATAAACCTGGCATTTTGCCTCATCTCTCTTATAAGATCCTGTTGGTATTATTTTATTAGTTTAACAGTATGGCTTGATTGTAGCTATACTGCCTGGGAGCACAAAGGGACCCCGAAGTTGGGACAAAAGCAGAGAATCTGCACATGGCCAGTCCTGTCCTACTATGAGTCCCAAAGATCAGTAAGGTTTAGAGACAGAACAGTTGCCCGTTTTGAGGGGGTGTGCAGAAAGCTGCATTATGCAAGAAAAGAGATTAAGGAAAACTGTTATATGGAGATATACCTATCTCATAGAACTGGAAGGGACCCTGAAGGGTAATTGAGTCCAGCCCCCTGCCTTCACTACCAAGACCAAGTACTGATTTTGCCCCAGATCCCTAAGTGGCCCCCTCAAGGACTGAACTCACAACCCAGGGTTTAGCAGGCCAATTCTCAAACCACTGAGTTATCCCTCCCCCCTCTTAGAGGATCACTGCAATATCTCTCCCACCGGTATTTCTGTAAGAGGAAACAATCCAGGCTATTATTATTTGATCCTACACTCATGTCAGATAATTATACATGTCTGATCAATAATAAAATAACTGGTCAAATATCAAATTCAGTCCACTATTGAAGTAATGGGGAAATTGGTTCTCTTTCACTGGCTGGATTATCTTAAAATCTAAATCTTACTCTATAATTTCCCAAATTGTATATATTCTATTTTAGGAAATTTAAGCTTGCTAGAGAGAGTATGTAAAGTGTATCAGTGAAGACAGCTCACTCTCATTCCCCCCTTTACTTTTTTCTTAACCGCTGACTCTTCTCTGGTCTTTCCCCTCACGTACAAACATGCTTCAGTCTCTTCTATCTTATAAAAAACCCATCTTTGACCAGACTTGCCTCTCCAACTAATACCCCATCTCCCTTCTTCTTTCATTTCTAAGCTCATTGATAGGGCCCTACCAAAGTCATGGTCCATTTTGGTCAATTTCATGATCATAGGATTTTAAAAATTGTAAATTTCATGATTTCAGCTATTTAAATCTGAAATTTCACAGTGTTGTAATTGTAGGGGTCCTGACCCAAAGAGGAGTTGTGGAGGGGTCGCAAGATTATTGTAGGGGGAGTTGCGGTACTGCTACCCTGCACTGCTGCAGGCGGCGGCGATACCTTCAAAACTAGCCAATGGAGAGTGGTGGCTGCTGACCAGGAGCCCAGCTCTGAAGGCAGAGTCGTTTCCAGCAGCTGCGCAGAAGTAAGGATGGCACGGTATGGTATTGCCACCCTTACTTCTGCGCTGCTGCTGGCAGGGCAATGCCTTCATAGCTGGGCATCCTGCCAACAGCTGCCGCTCTCCGGCCACCCAGTGCTGAAGGCAGCGTAGAAGCAAAGGTGGCAATCCCACGACACCCCTGCAACTCTCTTTTGGGTCAGGACCCCCAATTTGAGAAACGTTGGTCTCCTCCCTGAAATCTGTATAGTATAGGGTAAAAGCACACAAAAGATCAGATTTCACGGGGGAGACCAGATTTCAGTCTGTGATGTGTTTCTCATGGCTGTGAATTTGGTAGAGCCCTACTCATTGAACATGCTATCTGCAATCGCTGTCTCAAGCTCCTCTTCTCCAATTCCATCCTAGATCCTTGCCAATCTGGCTTCCATTCTTTGACCTTTTGCTCTGACCTCTTCCTAGCCAAATCTCAGAACCATACTCCATCCTCATCCTCCTTGACCTGTCAGCCATCTTTAACACAGTTTACCATGATCATCTTCCTGAAACCTTGTTCTCCCTTGGCTTCCGTGACTCTGTCCTCTCCTGGTTTTCCTCCTACCTCCCCAATAATTCTTTTAGTATGTTCTTTGGAGGATCCTCCTCATCTGCCCTCCAATTGTCTGTGGGAGTTCCACAAGGCTCTGTCTTTAGTTCCCTTCTCTATCTATACCTTATCTCTCGGTAATCTCATCCACACACACAAGTTCAGTACCATCTCTGTGTGGATGATTCATGGATCCTCCTCTCTACTCCAGACCTGTCCCTTTTGTCCAACTAACATCTCAGACAGTCTCTCTGACATCTCCTCATTGAGGTTTAGCCCAAGCTCAACATAGCTAAAACAGAGCTCTTAATCTTCACCTGCAAGCCCTTCCTCCGACTCCTTTCTCAATCACTGTGGACAACATCACCATCCCACCTGTCACTTGGGCCCATAACCTAGGCATGATCTTCAACTGGGACCTCTCTCTAGGTCCTCACATGAGTGCTACATCTAAGTCTTGCAGATTCTTTCTACATAACATCTCTAAAATATGGTCTTTCCTATCCTTCCACACAGCTAACACTCTCGGCCTGGCTCTCATGATCTTGTGTCTCATCAATTACTCCATCATTATCTTTTCTAGCCTTGACAAACGCAATCTTGCCTCACTGATATTTATTCAGAATGCTGCTGCAAAGATCATTTCCCTACCCTGTTGCTTTGACCATGTCACCCTTATCTTTGCATCCCTCTACTGTCTTCTCCTTCTCTATCAAATCAAAATTAGCTACTTGGTCTTCACTTCCGAGGCCTTTCACGACCTATCCCCGCCCTTCCTATCATTTCTCATTCAGTATCCAACGATTGACTCCTTCCTCTGATCGGTCCAAGATGCCAGCCTCCATTGCCCACTTGTTACATTTTCAAAACAAGCACCCGCATGCTTTCTCCCATGCTGCCACTCATGCTTGAGAGAATCTCCCTGCAAACATCCACAAAACTAAATCCCCCTTCAAACTCTTTTGCCAGGAAGCCTGCAAAAAAATTGACAACAACTAGGTTGCTGGCATCCTGAGACAAGAGCCTATCATGTTGACCAATATTGTCTCAGTGTATCCTTATACTCCCCCATCGGTTTGTCTGTATCCATCTGTTGTCTCTAGTCCTATACTTAGATTGTAAGCTCTTTGGGGCAGGGACTGTTTTTTGTACAGCATCTAGCACAATGAGTTACTGGTCCATGACTGGGACTCCTAGGCACTACTATAATATAAATAATAATAATAATAACAACAACAATAATTGTAGCACTAAAGTTACAGCAAAAAAACAAAACAAAACAAGAGCCTATCCCTCTTTGGTTTCCAAACAAAGATTTTTTTAAATAAAATTATGTATATGGACTACCCATACTTCACAGTTACAAACTGAATGGGTAGACATTTATGAAATTATTATGTTTGCATGCCATCAAGGATTTGCCTGTAGGCCAACAAAACTAGGAGTGGTTTAACAAAGCATAAAGCATCAGATGATTCTCAGCTGAGGGAAACGCTGAATTAAGCAACAGGCATAATTTAGCCATTACTACATTTTCAAAAGATTCAAAAGTTTGAAATAGTTCTAAGAAAGTTTTATTAAAAACAAGAAACAAAACCAAACCATCTCTTTCAAGACAAGAGCTCAATTGTGAAATCTATGTTGCTTACCTCCTGTCTCTGTATTATAATAGTAGGTCTGACCATCTTCACTGACTCCTTCCACCCATACTCCTGTCTAATGAAAACACACAGAAAGTAAATTAGTGGAATAAATTTTAATGACTAACCAAATAATTGCTGACAAACTATAAAGATATTCAGCCCTCCAGTACTTTCCAGTCATGATAATTATGATGTTTTTAGGGCCTGCTCCAACTCATATTAAAGTTTTTGGAAAAATTCCCCATTGACTCTGCTGGGAGTTAGATAGGGACCTTATAACTTAAAGTAATACATGTGCAAACATGCACACAGACACTCTACAGGTACACATATTTCACACATATATACAAATAGTTAGTTTTTAAAAATAGGATGCTCAGTAGCAATCACTGTAGTTAAGGTTGCCAAACAGTTGAAATTACAACTTAACCCATTATTATTTTCACATGCTTGTGGCTTTCCAAAATATTCACTGCTTGAGTCTCAGAGGGGTAGTCGTGTTAGTCTGTATCAGCAAAAACAATGAAGAGTCCTTGTGGCACCTTAGAGACTAAAATTTATTTGTTAGTCTCTAAGGTGCCACAAGGACTCCTCATTGTTTTTACTGCTTGAGTTGACATTTTCAATAGTTGGTTTCTGACCTAAAGTTAACAGAAAAGTTCTCAGAAAGTCTGAGAAAAATTCATCTAGCAGATTTAAAGTTTTGTGAGGGTTGGAGAAAAACAACTTGAACAAACCCTACTCCAAACTGAAAACAAAAATAAGCCAACACTTGTCTTCCTTCCTTCCAACACAGGGCTTAGCAACAATGGCTGAAGACTGAAACTTGACATGAACATCGTCCTCACTGAGGACTAAGGCATTTCCTTATTTGGAAAATATATTAATTTTCACACGACACTACTAACAAAGTCATGACTGTTTAAGAAGTGCATACTGGACATGAACCTTTGAAATTTCCCTTAAGCTGCACACTGATCTAGCCTACAATGTTATTTTTACATTAATATATGTGGGATTATAATTAATCACATACACCACAGTCTTAACTTCATGCAATGCTAGACTGCATTTTTTTAAAAAGTCAAGAAAATGAAAAATTAAGACTTGCTTTGTAACATTTTTGCACATACTATATATAGCAGGGGTTGGCAACCTTCGGCACATGGCCCATCAGGGTAATCCGCTGGCAGGCCATGAGGGGGGCCGTGACTGCAGATGGTCAACGTAAACAAAATGTCTCGCGGCCCACCAGCGGATTACCCTGATGGGCCAAGTGCCGAAGGTTGCCGACCCCTGCTATATAGAAATCTTTGTATGTATGCTGGTGAAATGAAATCAGCTGATTCAGAGAAGAAAAACAGCCCCTTATGAACACGTTTCCTCAAGGTTTTATTCTTGTGGTTTTACAGTGCATTAGTTTACATAAGAGGAAACAAAAGAAAAATTGCTGTGCATAACTAGAAAGCAGACAACAAAAAATAGCCTGTGGCGTAACTTGGCCCTTTCTATTATAGCATGATCTATTAAAGCTATGCAATGCATTATGGGCATGATCCAGCAGAGCACTTAAGCATATGCTTAACGTTAAGCATGGTATGACCCAAGAACCCCTTAATGCCAACTGTCAGGGGGGTTACAGGAATATCTTGATTCTGGTATGTACATTCTGGTTCACCAAAGAATATGAATCTTGAATGAAAGCTGGAGTCACATTGGTCATTAACATCATTGTGAAATGTATGTACGGATACTTTGTAAGGAGTTACACATACAGACTTCACACAAACAAAATACTTCTCTAACACACACAGACACACACACAAAATATGTTTTTGAAGACTGTAGCAAGGCATTATTCACCAGCAGAGGTGACAAACAGGTTGTCCTCCAGCCAGGAGGTAAGATACACCTCTACCCTGATATAACGCTGTCCTCGGGAGACAAAATATCTTACTGCGTTATAGGTGAAACCGCGTTATATCGAACTTGCTTTGATCCACCGGAGTGCGCAGCCCCACCCCCCCCGGAGCGCTGCTTTACCGCGTTATATCCGAATTCGTGTTATATCGGGTCGTGTTATATCGGGGTAGAGGTGTATGTATCTCTCTCTGTCGGGATGTAAATTAAGTATTGCACACTAACACAATGGATGTCCACTAACATACAAAGTTAAATGTTATCAAAGAGATGTGAAGTCAACAGGGAAGCAGCACACAGGAAAAACAAGCCACATGTACCACAATGAACTTTGGAGGTATATGTAGAAGGCAAAGAAGACACCCCCTCATCCTGCCCATCGGAAGTTAACGGACAGCACGTTTGCATTCAAGAAAACAAGATCACAACCAGCCTTTGTGGAAAACACTGCAGACTGGGTGAGACAAAACTTCTTTAGATAGAGGAGGTTAACCTGAAGAAGGAAGAAGAGCTCTGTGTAGCTCGAAAGCTTGTCTCTCTCTCATCACCAGAAGTTGGTCCAATAAAAGATATTACCTCACCCACCTTGTCTCTCTCTACATCTATCAGCATTTATATAGCTCTTACCACTATAGTAGTTAAACTTCAGTACACAGCCCTGGTTTATTACTCCACCCTGTATGTTTGTGTGAGGTCTAAGCAAAAAGTTAACTTTCTGAAGTTTAGTTATAAGTTAAGAGATATATAAATGCTGATGGACATACAGAGAGATAAAGTAGGTGAGGTAATATCTTTATTGGACCAACTTCTGTTGGTGAAAGAGAGACAAACTTTCGAGCTACACAAAGCTCTTTCTCCTTCTTTCTTCAGGAAGTTAACTTTCTGCTGGCTGTAAAGCAAGGAGAATCTCAGAACCTAACTAGTAATCCAGCATACATACAACATGGGGAAGGCGCCATTGCTTTTAGAATTTCCTACTTCGTTTGCTTATCTTTTGTTTGCAATTTTAACACACATTATTTATTATTAGTTTTCCCATTTAATTTCCTCAGTGTAGTTTAAACTAGAAAATAACGATTCTGCAGCATTTTGTACAACTCCATAAACTGCAACACTACCTTAGATATGCTGAAACTTTAACTCTAAAATCAGGGAGCTGAATTAAAAACACAACTGTGCAACTATATAGCTGCAAGAAACACATATATGCAGCACTGTGGAGTTCCACAAATACTGCACTACATAGTTGCATAGGATTTACTCCAATTAATGTTTCAAAAAATGAATAGAAGTTATTTAATCTGCATAAAAGAAACAAGCAAATTTTTAAATTGTTTATAGATGGAATTGCTCAGGCAAACTTAATTCTGGCATTTCTTAACTTTTGAGTGCTTGATTTTGAAACATTAACATTCTTTTAACATAGTTTTTGGGCGCGTGTACACACACACACACACACACACACACACACACACTGCATGTATACCCTACAAATGTTTCCAAAAGGAGAACTAGCCACATATAAAAAGTTTAAAACATTAGCCATTTCCAAGCAAAAGAATCTTATGAATTATTTTAAAATGTGAACATATAATTTTTTTACTGCGTTGACTAATTTGCAAAAGGCGGAACAGGATTTGCTTGATTTTTTACAGAAAGATTCAGCTTTTTTGGCTGAAACACAGCATCAAAAGTTTGACTCCAAAAGAATAATTTTAAAAAAGTTATCTGCAACTGAAAACAGGAGTTGGTAATGAAAGCTGAGTTTTAACCTTAACTGTAGGTTTCACAGCTCTATGTATTCAAGCTACAATATATTTTTCTAAGATCCACAAAATGTAGGTTGTTTGAATTCAGTATTATGAATAATACATGCATGAGAGATAAGTCAATTAGGCAGCAAAAAGTTTTGTAAAGAAAGCCATAAGAACAAAGAAGTAGTACAGATAACATTTGATTACCATTTGTGAGTTTCGAGAGTTGTCTCGAAATCCTTCAGGTTTCTCCCACTGTGATTCTTTAAACAGAAACATATTTCATTTATCATTTATAAAACCATTTCAATTTTTACTATCAACTATTATGACAAATAGTTTACTAGAACATATTGCAGTTGTGTATGCTCACCCATGCATCACTAATATATGTATTACTCATCTAAAAAGAAATCACACTGGGTCAGATTGTGATCCTCTTACTCCACTGAACAGTAACCCAAGAGTAGTCCCACTGAAGTAACTGAAACTAAATGTGGAGTAAGGATATGACAATCTGTCCTACTATGACTTGTAAATTTCTATTGCATTATAGTTGATATATAGTTATAGTACATTTAAAATATCTTCTTATAGGACAATCAGCCAAGAGAGACTGAGAAACAGAAGACTTTTACGGTTTGGAAGTTAGGAAGGACTGAGAATTACACCAATGTCAGTGCCTAAGAGAAACCGTGTGAGATTACCCATCTAATCATAATATAGGACCCCTTCAGTGCTCCACAGCAAACACATTCATTAAGGCCCTATCAACACACTGTGTTCCTGACCCCAAATAAGGTGACCAGTTTAATCCTGTGCAGGTAAACAAGAAACCCAGTAATCATAGTCTAATCTCATTATCTCATTTACCTTGAGATACTATTGGTACTCAAATAATTACCCATTTTATACCTGAGCCCTGATAAAGTGGATTCTGATTGCCCTTTTTTGGGTGGGGGTGGAGAGGGGATTGCCCTTCTGTGCATTTAAATATAATCTTTGTAGGGTGTCAAGAACTTCTAGGAATGTCCATGAGTTCTCCAGTTATTTACTGATTAACAAAAATCTTAAGCTCTGGACACTCTCACATAATTATAAAAGTCATGACTTTATAATATATAATTGTCCACACACTAATAATCAACCTATCAACACAGATAGTGGAAGGCTAGCAAAGTGTATGGCGCCCTGCTTTGTTCAGAGGGAATAATTAGATCAATATTTGTTCCTTGACATTATTTACCTCCGGTTACAGTATTGTAGTAATACATGTAACCCTCAGGGGAAAGTCCTTGCACCCATTCCTTTGTTTCATCTGATGACGCTTCTGAGGTGTCTTTTCTCTTTTTTTTCTTTTCCTTCTTTTCTTTCTTTTCCTCCTGTTTACTTTGTGTTGAACTGGGACCTATAGAATCTTAAAGAAAATAACACCCATATTTTTCAGAGTTATAATCAGAATTTACTTATTGGGCATTCCTCATACAGGCAACAGCAAATATCAACTTAGTCCAAAGTAGTTTCTTCTTTCATGATAGTAGATAATGTTTTCACCCCTCAGCTCACAGAGAGCCGAGATATCAAAAGCTTTTCTAGTATAACACTATACTATTATGAATCAGTCTGAGAATCACCAGGAGAAACAAGCTAAAAAATCTAAATTCAAGGATTACCTCAGTGCTATTGAGCATGGAGTCAACAGAAGCTAGAAACAAGAAGAGTTATGGAAGAGACAGTCTCCATGGAGGGTTCAAACTAACAGGACTAATTAAAAAAATGGTGGTTTACCCTCATGGTAACAGAACAAAAGCACCTGCTCAACTTTAAAATGGGAGGAGATTAAAAGAAGAAAAAAGGACTCAGTTAAGTGATGGATGCAAGCTCAACTATTAGCTATGCACTTGTCTCCATTGGGAAAATTGGGACCCATAATTAATGACTGTTGCAGCTCCACCAGTAACTGTAATAATAGAAACTGTACAGTAGATAGTGCTTAGGCACTTTTTCTATCACCTGAAGTGTCCTGAGGGGTTAGAAGACATGACGGTAAAAACCCTGCTTACACAACTTCACAGCTTCCACTATTGCTAACACTGTGGCAAATTATATGTCCCATTTTTGCCAATGTAAACACAATTCTGGAGTTTCTGCAAAACTAATACAAAAGAAAATCCTGTTCAATATTATCTCTATTGCTGCCTTCAAGCCTTTTCTGGCAGCTACAGGAACTACCTGACTTAACTCCAAGCCTTTTCAGATCCTCCTGATATGCTTTCAGTGCAGCTTCCTCCATTGCTGCGAATTCCTTTGACATTTTTTCTTCTTCTTTTGCCTTTTCCATACTTTTCTTTTTAATCTACAATTTAAAAAAAAGGGGGGAGGAGGGGAGAAGAAATAGACCAACGTCATAAATAAAAGAGATAAAACATTAAATGTTTAGAGAAAAAAGGAAAAATTCAATTTACCTCACTAATTTTCTTTGCCACATTTTCCTTATGGTTCTTTCCCCTTTCATGAAATTCAATGCTCTTAAAGAGAAAAAAAGTAAATTAAAATACAATAAAAAAATAATTTGCAGGAAATTAATTTCCTTTGGTAAACTACAAATATATACACAGACAAGAAGAAAAACTTAGTTAAGCTGGAGTTAAGACTGAATGTACCCAACGTAGGTAAAAATTGTTATGAAAAAATCCAACCATTAGAAACTTAGGAAATACAAAGTAAAGTTTAAACATAAAAGAAACCCAGCAGTAGAAAGAATGGAAGTGCAGTTATATTCTGAAAAATGGCATGGTGAAGTTTTATATTGACTGGGTCTCAGTGACATCAGATGGTTTGTATGGGGTTTTAATTTAAAAAAATATATATATTAAACAAATTAAAGAGCAGGGACCCCTGTTTGGTTTGGGAGTTTTGCATGGCCCACGGTTCTCTAGCTCCCTTCTATGCCCCCAGGATTCATATCTCAATTTCCACTCCCCTTTACCTTCCAAGTCTATAAGACTTACCATAGACCAGGGGTCGGCAACCTCTGGCACGCGGCTTGCCAGGGTAAGCACCCTGGTGGGCCGGGCCAGTTTGTTTACCTGCTGATGCAGCAGGTTCGGCCGATTGCGGCTCCCACTGGCCGCGGTTCACCGTCCCAGGCCAATGGGGGCTGCAAGAAGTGGCGCGGGCCGAGGGATGTGCTGGCCACGGCTTCCCGCCGTACCCATTGGCCTGGGAAGGCGAAGTGCGGCCAGTGGGAGCCACGATCGGCCGAACCTGCCGACACGGCAGGTAAACAAACTGGCCCCGGACCGCCCAGGTGCTTACCCTGGCGAGCCACGTGCCAGAGGTTGCCGACCCCTGCCATAGACCTTAGTGGATCAATAGGAACTTATGGGACTCATGAAGATCATATTAAGATCCACCGAGCTCTTGAGGTCTTTAAAAACTCTGTAGTTAAGCAAATCTGAGATTGGGAGCAGAAATCAAGGTATGTAACCTAGGAGATCAGGCGGACTGGGAGTAGGATGCAGATAATTTAGGAAGACAATTGGAGAGCCTCTAAACCAAAAAGGCTGCCAGATAGAATAGGGGAAACAGAAGCCTGAAGAGCTTAGGAGTCCTGCAGGAGCACTGAGGGAGGTGTGGTGCGAAAGCCGTGGGGAGTTTAGGAGCTCTTGGGGTTGTAGGAATCACCTCCTAATCCAGGTGCTAGTGTATTTGCTGACAAACAAGGCTCAAAAGTACTTCTGGAGGCCTGGCATACCAACATGGCAAATGGTGCATGCTCAAAGTGATAATTTGGTCTTAAGTGCTTAGAGCACAAACTTTAGAAGGACTGCAGAAGGGAGGCAACACTACTATGCTCTTGTGGATTCTGTTGACATTCTAAGGTCTACAACAGGTCCTGTAGACTTTAGAAGATCTGCACAGAGGCAAAGCTTCAAGACAATGATGTGCATGGCATTTACCTGGGTGTTTTTTACTAGGTAAAATCATGGTTTTTACTGCACCAGGAAAAACTAGTTAGTCCCAGTTCAAGACCTTTTCTGTTTTAAAAACTGTTTCATTGAGGCACACCACATCACATTTCATTTTAGTTACACATTCAAATTATCAAATTCAATAAGGAAGTAGATTTGGAGATTAATTTAGGGTTGTACAAATAAAAAGTAAAACTGCAGTAGGGGTAATACTAATACAGGTAATATAATACTGAACTTTGGAATGTCTGTATACATTTTGGTTCAGTATTTTCTCAAGGATATTATACATGTCATGACTCATATTTCAGTTTTCAGTATTATATACATATGATATATACTGCAAAACTATTATCATATTTGTAAATATTTTTCAGTAATTTTCATTAGTATATTCTAAGAATAATTTTATTTTTCCCAGTTAAACTGGGTTTACACCGGTATTTACCAGTGCCTTGTCCAGGCTAGTTTTTCCCAGGAAAAGCCAACCTTGCTTCAAGGTGGAGCAAAATTCAAATTATGGAGCCTGAGAAAATGGAACTTGATTCTCCAGACCTTTTACACATGAATAAGGAATGTAGGATCAAGCCCTAGGGCTCCAGTCTTGGATTGAGGTCCATGGAGTACAGGAGATTCTTAATGCAGGATCCAGGTCTTAATTTGCAAGTCTTTTTTCCCCTAGTTTTATAGCTAACATGGCTTAAAAAGGCATATTTAAAATAAACAAACACTATTTAAACATTAATTTACATGTCAGTAAACAATACTAAAAAAATATTTTAAACGCCTATAATTCAAATTCTAGTACTTCAGAATCAGTAATATTACACTAACTAGACCAACATACAGGCTTGTTGTCTGCTATCCAGCACTTGCAGTAACCACAGAATTTCTTTGGCTGTGATTTCCAGTAATCAGCCCTAAACATAAACAAACAAATAAACAAATTAGAAAAAAATTAGGTAGATTTATGCATAATCAGAAACAAAATAACCAAAGCAAAAAGTTCTGAAACAGAGAGCATCAGAAACCAAGTCCAGCCTTGCCATGGTGCTTGGCTGTGCTGTCAAGGATTTCTTCTGCACAAGTTTTTGTGGACAGTTTAGAGTGGCTATTCTAGGTCAAAAACAATATTTATTAATGACTTCCACTGTTTCACAAAACAGATCAGAAGTTCTCAACTTAGGGATTGTGCCCAAGCTGTTACCTGTGGCTTTGCAAAAATTTCTACAGACCCAAAGCCTTCACTTACAACAGAAATTATGTTTTTGGTGCTTCTGTAGTCAGATAACCTTCCAAATATTAACAGCTGCAGTAGGTAGGCTTATTGAATACATAACAGTGGGGAATGCACAATTCATGATATCTGCAATAAAAATGTAGACTTGGATATTTTTTAAACTATCAACATAATATAAATACGTAATTTGGCTATATAGTACAATGAATTTAAATATTTTGGGGAGAGAGAAAGAGATATTTTTGGACAACTCAAAACTGTGCAAAGGATTCTGGAACAGATATGGAATAGATTCTAGTTATGTCCCAAAATGGAAATTTTGAAATAGGCAATTAGAGAGCAGGTCCAGAGCACCTCTTGGACCTTCTCTCTTAGTTGAGAAGTTGTTCCTAAACCATCTCTAATTCTTTTAACAAATGGAAAGTGAATCCCCAGGATAATCCCTGGTTAACTTTTAGGAGGTAGAGGAATAGTTTCACTTTTAAGGCTGTATTCTTTGAAGTGAATGAGTATTAACAGCACTGTTAAAGGACTACACATTAAAAAACTTCAAGTAGTATATTATGTGGGACTCTCTATCTTCTAAAAAAGAAAATACATAAAAATCCAAAAAAGTGCTAAAGTCACCAAAAGTCAAGAAATGAAAGAGACGAGGTTCCTAAACTATTAACTCTGCTACATTACCCATATGTATATTCTATTCTTGTTTTCCTTAATAAATGCGTCATTTAGTAGGTTACCAGACATGACTCCATTCTGCCATTACATCCTGTAGGAGTCAAAGGGGCTCTGCACAGGCACTGGAGTCTGTGCTAGCAAATTTAAGGGTGGGACCGGGGCCTACAGCTGAAATCTTGGCTTCACTGAAGTCAAACACAAAATTCCTATTGACCTCAATGGAGCCAAGATTTCACCCATGTTGTTAAATGTATAACAAACATAAAGGATGTGGATGTGCAATGCTGCAGACTTTAATATTATTGCATTTCATGTGTGATTTTAACTGTGAAAACTATGACCCCAACCCTCCGAAGACGTATACACATGTTCAATTTTATGCACTGAGTAGTCCCACTAGGGGACTACTAAAAGGGGCAGATTCCCTGGTCACCAAGCTAATTTCATGCCGCTTAAAGGAAACTGAGATGGTCACCAGAGACTATCCCCCATGTAAGGAGAATCTCTAGAACCCTTCCCCCATTTGGAATACAGACGCTCCCCGACTTATGCAAGCGTTCCATTCCGGAACGCCTTGCGTAAATCAAATTTTGCGTAAATTGGGGACTGACAATTATGGAAACAAAAACAAAAACAAAAAAACCCCCACTTGTGGAACTTTTTCTGTAAGTGCGGGTTTGCGTAACCCGGGGAGCGTCTGTAACAGCAAGAAGGGGTATGTCAGAGTCCTGCAAGGGACAGGCCAGCGATGGTGAAGTGAGGCTCCACTGTGTCCAATATTCCATTGGCAAAAGGTTGCTTAAGCCTGGTCTACTGTGATTTTTTTAATTGATATACTACACTGATACATGCACTAGTATAGATGCAGTTATATTGATGAAGAGCACCTTTATACTGATATAACTGTGTCCACACTAGTGGGATCATGCCACTGTAAGTATACTGGTATAGTTAAAGCAGTACAAATTTCTAGTGTAGACTAGGCCTAAGGAACCTCATGTCAGTGGAGTAAGTTAAGGCTGGCCCCAACTTGCACGTGAGCCAGGCACCAGAACCAGGGAACTATGAGCAGCTCCCTCAGCATCATGCCTCTTCACTGTACCTGAGCTATGCTTGGTACAAGCCCATGGTGCATAAAGTTAAGCACATGCTTAGCGGTTTGTGGGATTGGGGCATAAATTTGTTAAGCATTGTGCACATTTACCAAGTGTTAAGTTGTTTACATGAAGGCAAGTTTATTCTCTTTTTAAAACATGCTACATTAAAAAATTATCATATATCAAAGATAATTGGATATATTATGTTAAAATAATACTTGAAACAGAAATGGTCAATACGGTAAGAGAAAGATGTAAATCAGGCATCTGTTCTGGCATAAGCTCCAACAGTTTTTTGATATAACAGATGGACTAGCATGACAAACATGTGCAGACTTAGCTTTCTCACTGCCTAACGAAAGTACGCATTGCTAAACAGCTGATAACACAGAATTTTCCAGGTCCCAAATCCTTTAAACCAGGGGTTCTCACCAAAAAAAATGTTGGTGGCCTCAGAGTGTGGCCACCAACTCTTACTGGTGGCTGCTCTGACAATTTTTCCTAAAATACTTAATTAACTTCAGGAAAATCAAATAAATATGCACATATCCATGTCCAAAGCATTGTAATTTATTTATGTAGGGTTTTTTGCAGACTCAATAGTAAAAATAACATACAGTTGTCTCTATTCCTTACTGGATCTAAACAGAATAAAAACACAAATAAGGTGCTTTGCACATTCTCATGTTCTTGTCTTTTTTCTTATTGTTTCTTTTGCCTTTTTTGCGGGGGAGGAGGGTTGCTTTTCTTTTTTTAAGACTTGTTAGCTAGTAGTCTGCTGTGGAAACTGAAAAGAACAAACATACAAATATCACTTTTCACAGCACACTTACTCAGTCCCAGCAAGCCCAGGGACAAATTAAGCCCTGTATGGGGAAGTGGTTACAGAGGCACCAGGGCGATGGGGCACTGGGGGAGGCAGCACGGGCCAGGGGTAATTGGGGAGGGTGAGCTCGGGGCCAGAGCCCGTCACCGCATAGCCAGGGAATGGAGCCCAAAGCCTTTTGCCCAGGGGATGGGGATGGAGCCCAAAGCCCCATGGGTGGAGCCTGCACCCACCACCCCAGGGCTGAAGCCCAACCCCACCTCACCTGGGAAGGTGGGGAACACACACCAGCTGTCTGCTCCTCCAGCTTTTCTGTCTCCAGACAGCCAGGACCCAATCACTGCTGGCAGCCCCAGGGGAGTGGCAGCTGCTTTGCCCCTTCCCCCAGCCTGAAACACTGAGAAACCTCAAACTCACAGAAGGGATAAGAGTGAGACCAAACCAGTGGAGGGTTTGTCTCAGAACTTTTGTTATTTTGCAGAGATCTGTAACTCTCTGTGTCTTTTAAGATTAAAGTGGCTGTGGTTAAGAAATTCCTTTGCTAAGCCTGTGTTCCTTACTTTCCTGTCACGTTGCCTCTGAAGAGGTGGAACTAGAAGCCCGAGTGACCCCAGCCAAGATGGAACTCTGTGTAAGTGACCAGGTAGAGGCAAGGGAGGTGAGGCACTGTTTTCAGGGTCTTTGGTGGTTGGACTGTAGATAAGATAGTTTGTGATCATGTAATTAAAAGCTGTATCATAATGCACACATAAAATGGCGAGTTAAAGTTGCACAAACAATCTTTATTCCAGCATTTCCTAACTTTTCAACACTTGACTTTGCAATCTGAATGTTCTTTTATCATTTTGCGGGGGATATAATTATTTATACAGTGTCAAATTACTGCTTTGCAATCCTGTTTAAAGACAAGTTTCTTGCCCCAAATGCCTGTACAATCTAAGGCTCCAATTCTTCAAAGATGTATGTATGTGTTTATATTTAAGCATGTGAGTAGTTCCATTGAACTGAACAGTTATTCTGAAATAGCTATGTGGATACTCTATTCCAGAAAAAAAGTCATTTTAATTGCATAATCAGTGTGCTTCCAAAATGAATTAATTACTGTGCAATGAAATCACTTTTATTCTGGAATAGAGCAGTCACATTGGGAGCTATTGCAGAATAAACTATTAGCTATATAGTTATTCCTATATATATAGCTATTCTGGTCAATTTCTCTGCATAGACGAGCCCTACGTGTTTGCAGGATTGGGAGGGTGTGGGAGAGGAAGCCTGTAGAGCAGGGACTGGCAACCTTTGGAAGCCCCGTGGGCAGAGTGCTGGGCTACCCAGAGCTGCTGCCTGATGGCCAATCTCCCTGGAGGGGCACATCTAGGACAGGCCATCCCAGTCCTGCAGGAAAGAGCCCTGGTGGAGTGTGACATATCTGTGCCCAGTAGTGGCATTGATGGAGCCTCTCACAGGGTACAGCAGAATGTAGGACTGGAGACAGGGCAGGGGGCGCAGGGCTCCAGGCCTAGAGTTTGGCACAGTGGGTGTAGGGAGCCATGGGCTACAGTGAGGCTTGCAATCCAGCCAAGACCCGATGGGACCACCCAACTACAAGGTTCGGGTTGGGTCAGGTATAGAAACAACTTGATGGGCTCAGATTTGGACTGGCTGTGATCTATTCAGGATTGGATTGGGCTTTAAAATTAGGATTGAACAGACCTCTAGAAGCCAGGAGGGAACAAGTTCTCCTAGTACTGTGAGCAGGGGTCCAGGTCAAAGGCCACAACTGCCCACCCCAGGGAAAGCTTTCACAGCATCTTCACTCAATAGCTGCTCCTCAAAATGGCAGAGGAAGCATAGTCTTGGGACTTGCAGGCAAGGACATGGGGCAAAAATCAAGCTCCGAGTCAATGGGAACATTTACATTGACTTCCAGGGGGTCAGGATTTCACCTATTGTGTACTAGTCTCACCTTGAAATCTCTCTCTCATTTCAATGTGTATCCTGAATTTTCAGCTGAGCTGACAATACAAGTTTACCTGCTCAGGATGCTAAAACTAGGAGGCACCAATCGAGCTTTATGAGATATTTATCCCAACTTGCCTAATTTCTTTAACAGAAATAATTCTAAATTCACAGTGCTATTTGACTAAAGATTACCCAGCCTTTTTCCTGGGAAAAGACATGAACATTGTATCACTGTTATCAAAAACCTGTAGACAGTGCTGCAACTGTATACCTCTTGATTTAAAAGAGAGGGGGGCTGATGGTAGAGCCTTTTCCGTAAACAACAGGTCAGGAACAAGCTCTCCCGTTCCCAACCCTGTCCAAAATGACCCTGGATCTATTGGCCTTCAGGCATGCTGCAAGATGCATCAATTTATGTGGGCTGTGGCAGAGGGTGGGATTTGATGAGGGTTATAACTGCATAGGAAAGGGGAGTTTTGTGTTTTGCTGCGGGCTGCCAGTGGATAAGATGCTATTTAATTTTATTTCTTAACTATAATTTGTTTCCATTCAACATTCCCCTCCTCCCCTTTTTATTACTGTATAATTCCAAAGAAATAAAATAACACAGGCACCTATCTTGCAGGACAATTTCCATAGGAGGATGTTTGTGCCCATATAATGGGTCTGGGCTGGTGCAGGGTCTATCTGTGTGGATTAGGGCCTTGGATTGTAAATTATTTTAAAAGTCAGTTTTTCTATTATGTAAAGCATTATAACATCTACAGCAGTACATAAGCTGAAATTCACAACTGAATCAGTGCAGTCATATCCTTGCACACACATGGAGCTCCACTGAACTCACTAAGTCTCTGTGGCGGCACAGGGATTCCACTGTGTAGACTGAGCTACAGGATCTAGCCTGCTTCTCAAACAAACAAAAAACAAAAACAGTGCACAATGTTGGGGAACTGTGCAATAACAATGCTAGCAATAATTACAGTTAGGGCTAGTCTACACTAAAGCTGTAAAGTTGACCTAAATTATGCTATTTCAGTTACGTTGAGTTATGTAATGGAAGTCAACATAACTTAGATGGTGTCAAGTATCAGAGGGGTAGCCGTGTTAGTCTGGCTCTGTAAAAAGCAACAAAGAGTCTTGTGGCACCTTACAGACTAACAGACGTATTGGAGCATAAGCTTTCATGGGTGAATACCCTCTTTGTTGCTTTTAACATAACTTAGGTTGACTTACAGCGGTGTCTACACTGTGCTGTGTCGAAGGGAAATGCTCTCCTGCATATTTACCTTACGCTTCTCGGGGAGCTGGAGTACAAATTTGATGGGAGACTACTCTGACATCAACTTAGCAGGTCTTCACCAGACCAGCTAAATTGACACCACTGCATCGACTGCAGCAGTGCCAATTTAGTCGCAAGTATAGACATGCCCTTAAGTACAGTTGTAGCTAGCATGGTTGATACTAATGTGGACAGGGCCAAGGTTACAACCTACACCATCTAATACTCATTTCCTGCAATACCCTATTGAATTAAGTTTAAGTATCTTTGGAGTCCATTATATTAAATGCAAAGATTATGTATTATTGTGGGCCTGTGTGATCAAAGGACTGAACTATGTGGATTGGCTGAACTGCATGTGAACCTAACCTTTTGAAGCTATGCCCTGAGGAAAAAAACCACTGTATCCTGATTACCCATTCATCAAGACTGGAGATGAAAGGCCCAAACTGTATAAAGACATAGGCTGATTTACCCAGTCTGTGCGTGCGAAGGACTGACTCCTACCTGAGCACTTGTGTAGCTGGGGTAGAGTGATTTTGGTAAGCTTATTAGCATGCACGTAGGTTCTTTTATTGTTTATGTTTTCTCTGTAATGCTATCACTTTAAGAATAAATGAGCTTGCTTAGAATGAGATGTGTGGTAACTTATAACTAGGCAATTAAACTTTTAATAGCCTCGGGAGGTGGGGGGAGAGAGAGAAAGGACAGAATCTGTGCTTGTTTAGCCATTCAGGTTTGCTGGGAATAACACAGTATTAGCAGGGAACCATGCAGCCTGTAAAAACTCCAATTTCAAGGAAGAGAGAGATGCAGGTTTCTGCCTGAGTGCGGGGATGACAGAGGAGCTGGAAGCCAAGTATGGCTTTGCTTGTTGGACCATGGAGCAGGACTACAGGTACAGTTGCTCTGAACTGTGGCAACCTCATCATACAAATAAAAGGGAAGGAAAAAAACTCTAAACCAAGTACTGGTCTGTTTCAGGTTGTGTGAACAATTAATTTGTGAAATCCTAACAGGTGGTGGAAACCATACAAAAGCACTATTATTGCTAAGTGAAGTAAATAGCACTGTATTTAAGTATATTTAGCAAATAATGCAAATTGCACAAACATAAAGGAAGGAGATTAAAGGGACGCTAGAACAAATATTATTCACTTGACTCACACTATTTAAACTCATTATTAAGTCGATTAAAGCCAAAACTTAAATATTGTAAGAAAAAAATGTAACAGCTAAAATTAAATATTGCTGTTTCCAATCATGTAAAAGAGTATTAAATCTATGTATCTATACTGATTTCTTCAACACCAACTGTATCTAGAGCCACAGGCACTCAAGGAGTCCTGTTTTAGGGAATGAAATGTAAACGCTCTTCTGCAGTGTTTACCACCCAACGACTGCAGCACAAGAAAGTGAAGTTCACAAGAAACAAAAAGTGAAGCTGCCCAGGTTGCTTTCCACAGTCTAAGACAAGAGTCACAGAAACAAAACAAACAGCACCAAGTGTGGGAGACGTGAATCAGATTTGTCAAATCCTCGCTGTTAATCACCTTGGGTGTTATTAGTGGCACAGATGAGGGATTTACTTTGAGGCATAGATGGGTTTAAGCAGACAGGGTCCTCTGCTGCCCTGGGCTAGGGAGAGGGGTGCACTGTGGAGGGGGAGGGGAGGTCCCCAGCGGGGCAAGTGCACTGCCGGGAAACCCGCAGCAGAGTGTATGCTGGGGCTGGCAGCCCCCTGCCCTGCACTAGGGGGGAGCTGGCTGCGGGGTGTGCCTGGGGAGGAGGATCCGTTCCACTCAGTGCACACGGCGGGGGAGAGGCTCCCTGCTCCCCCGCACACACACACAGGGGCAGGGGGTTGGGATGGCCCCTCACAGACACTCACATCGCCGCCGCTCTGCTCCGGGTGCCGCCGCCGCTCCCAGCCCCGCGCGCCGGGCCCTTTCGAACGCCCCGAGCTGCTACACTCAGCGGAGGCAGTCTGGCCCGTCACAGGGTCTGGAGCTACGGGCGCCGAGAAGGCTCAAGCCGCGCTCCCCGCCCCCCCCCGCGAGAGTCAGTCATCAGCGCTCCGCGGGGAGCCGCTGAGCAAGGGAGCCACGGCGACTCGGTGAGTGACTCGCACGCGCTACAGGTGGCTCCTAACGCCCCTTCCCCTCGTGCCAACACTCGCTGCGCACCTGGGGGGAGGCGGGAGGCGCGGGGCAGCCTCGTCGGAACTTCAGCGCCGGGGGGAGGGCGGTGGGGCCGGGAGCTGCGCTCGTCCCGTGGCTCGGGGGGTCCCGCTGCGGGGCTGGGAACCCCCCCGGGGCTCGGCGGGCGGGGCGAATGACACCAGGGACATGGACGGGAGCGCCTGGCTCCGGCTAGTCCCGGCTGTACGTGAGGCGCCCGCAGCCCGGCCGGGGCGCGGCGCAGCGACCCACGCGGCTGCGCCAACTTTCCGTGGAGTTTGAGCCTCGTGAGTTCGGTAACTGTTCCTGCTCGTCTCTCCCCCCGGTGCCCTCTCATCGGCCCCCTCAACCCGGCCGCCCCAGCTCTCCTCTTCACCCGGCTGCCCCTGATCCCCGGCTCCCCCTTGCTCCCTGTCACCAGACCCCGCTGTGTGCTCCCCCACATCCCTCACCAGAAATCCCCCTTGCTTCCCCCTCTCAGCACATCCCCCCGCTTCCCCTCTCACCGGCTCCCTTGTTCCCCTGGCTCCCCCCACGCTCCCACTCAGCAAACCTCCCTCCCTGTATTGCCCCTCACAGTGGTCCGGGCTTCCCCTCACCAGATCCTACCCTCAGGCTCCCCCTCTTCACCAGACCTCCCCACTCCACACTTTCCTTCCTCAGAACCTAAGCTCCCCCCATCACCAGACCCAAACCCCTCGGCTCCCCCACGCCCCTGCTCACCAGACCCTCTGTGCCCCCCTGGGGCTCTGCCCTCCCCTCACCTGATCCTCTGTGCCCCTTCCCCTGATCCTCTGTGCCCTCCCAGTGTGCTCTCCACCCCGTCACCTGATCCTCTGTGTCCCCCTGGGGTGCTCTTCCCACCATCCTCTTTCCTCTGTGCCCCCCCCAGGCTCTCCCCTCTGCCAACCCTCTGTGCCCCCCCCCGCACTCTTCCCCCCTCTCACCTGACCCTCTGTGCCTCCCCAGGGTGCTCTCCACTCCCCCTCCCCTCACCTGACCCTCTGCGCCTCCCCTGGGGTGCTCTCCCCCCGATACGAGATCCTCTCCCACCATGTCGCCCCTCACCAGGACTCCTTTCCCTAACCCCCCATGGCAGTTGTCCTGGTTCAGGTTGGCTTTCTGGACTGGCATTTTCAGTGTTAGAGGGACTGGGGGAGTTTCAGGTGGCTGCTTCGCCTGTGTAGTGTGTGCAGCGCTGTAGAGTTACATACACTCGCACCTGTGCACTCAGCACTATTTGATCTTGTCCTGTAATGAAGGGCTCCAGGCTGGGCTCAGAGAAATAGAAGGTGTGCTTGCGCCATGTGTTTGCCAGACAGTGTGTGTGTGTTTGTACTCACTGCAGCGACAGCAGGCTGTTGCTGCCTCTTTCTAAATACATCTACATGTCAGCCCCAGATTGGCTGTTTCTGCATCTGGACCTGATGATGTTTATCACTTAATAACTATGACTCTTAGGCATTGAGTTGGCTGGGAATCATCTTAAACATGGCGCAGATAATCATCTTTATTTGTATATTGGAGAAGTAGATCAGAGTAAGTTTAAAGGTCTTAACACTCCCCTCCTTGTGGCCCCCATGCTATTAGAGCTTGGTCCCCCCACTCCCAGGTTATTGGTTTTCTTTCTTTCTTGGTTTATGAACAAGTATATACGGTACATAAAAGTTCAGAACAATTACACAAAATTATAAGTTTCAGAGTAGCAGCCGTGTTAGTCTGTATCCGCAAAAAGAACAGGAGTACTTGTGGCACCTTAGAGACTAACAAATTTATTAGAGCATAAGCTTTCGTGGACTACAGCCCACTTCTTTGGATGCATATGCACAAGTTCTCCTGTTCTTTTTACAAAATTATAACTGAAATATACAGATATAGCCAACTATCAAGTCCAACTTTCTTACACAATTATTTTTATGAAAATGATGTAACTCTTTCAAATAATATAGTAACCATAGCTAATCCAAGAAAGATTATAAGATTTGTGGTCTAATAACCATGTCTTTGAACCAGTAATAAAATTCAATTTATAAACTTACAAAGTTATGAATTTAGGTCTTGATTTAGGAAAGCAACCTGAAATAGGAAAGCACTTTGATGCACTCGGGGCCTGAGTGACAACAAGGAACAAGATTATCCCCCAAAAAACAAAAATGAACACACAGCCAACTCAAATTTCTTTTTATTAAAAAAGCAGGTGGGATGGGAACAATGATTAAAGGGTTTGTATAGGGGGCAGACAGAGAGGGGGGGCAAGGTTGTGGCAAGGATCACAGACCTGGCAAAAAATTAAAAAATTGAGCTGGGTAGCTGAAGGGAATACTTGAAGCACTCTTACCAAAGCTGCTCCCAGATTATGATAGGCACCCCACTTTTTTCAGACCACTTTAAGCACCCGGATGGGGAGGAGGGGGAACGGATGGACAGTAGACACCATTTTCGAGCAAAAAGATGACTGATTCAGTATGTTCTTTTCTGTTTTACTATTTTTCTACTCTTTTTACATTTTCTTTATGTGCTCTAAAATACTAATTTCTTTGAAATTACAGGTATTTCCCATTTAGGTAATAAAAGAAGGAGTTCTATGTATTTTGTTAAAAATACGCATAATTAAACATCTTTATTGTACACTAAATTAAAGTTAATGAATGTTTTCAGAAGTTAATGAATGCTAAATATTTTCCCGAAAGGAGGGCATTCAGGAAGTCAGACTCTGAAATCTCCCACTCCCTTATCTACCAATGTTTCATATCAACCTACATTGTTGCTGGTACCGTTCAGTACTGTGTGCCTCTCCCTATGTTACCTTTCATTCTTGTTTCTACAGGCTTTTGTAGATCAAGTATTTCTTCTCATGAAAGGTAATGAGCTTCTCCCATTGTTATTTTGAAGCAGTATGAATGTTTTCTGTATAATCCCTGGTGAATTTCATATGGTATGTTGTTTGATCATCTCTCTTCTCTTGCCCCTGCCCTCATTAAAAACCCTAGCAAGAATGGTATGGTGCTGGATCTTTAAAACCCTAAAAATATTTGGATTCCACAATACTATCTAGCATAGTCCACTCGTCTACATAGGTCACCTTCCAAAAATCTTTCAAAAGAATCTGACCCCAAATATTTAATTCCAATGGAGACTCATGATATCTGAAAATAGGTAGCCAAAACAGAGGCACAGAAGCATGTTAAGAACCTTGTTTACAGAGCAGCAAATAGAGATCCTACTACATCTGTTTCAAAACAGGGAAGGCAAATCCTTTCCTGCTTATTTTGAGGAGGTTCCACTGTTTGAATTCCTGTGGTAAAATAAGAGGACCAATGTACACGGAAGAATATTGAGTACTTCAGTCACAACCTATATGAAAAAACGTAAGTGAGACTTGTTAGAGCAATGATTAAAGGTCTTGAGAACATGACCTATGAAGGAAGGCTGAAAGAATTGGGTTTGTTTAGTTTGGAAAAGAGAAGACTGAGAGGGGACATGATAGCAGTTTTCAGGTATTTAAAAGGGTGTTATAAGGAGGAGGGAGGAAACTTGTTCACCTTAGCCTCTAAGGATAGAACAAGAAGCAATGGGTTTAAACTGCAGCAAGGGAGGTCTAGGTTGGACATTAGGAAAAAGTTCCTAACTGTCAGGGTGGTTAAACACTGGAATAAATTGCCTAGGGAGGTTGTGGAATCTCCATCTCTGGAGATATTTAAGAGTAGGTTAGATAAATGTCTATCAGGGATGGTCTAGACAGTATTTGGTCCTGCCATGCGGGCAGGGGACTGGACTCGATGACCTCTCGAGGTCCCTTCCAGTCCTAGAATCTATGAATCTATGAATCCAAGCGTTTGGATAAGGGGGGTAATCACAACTGACAGCTTTTGCTATAGTCATCTAGGGGAGGAGGAGGAAGTCCAATGAAAAGTCTGAAATGAATCATTAAATACAGAGGCCGTTATTGTTTGTTAACAAAAAAAAATACGTGGGTTGTAAATGGAACAAAAATGTTATCTTAAATTCACAACAAAAATAGAAAACAAATATAGCAACAAACTTTTTTACCCTTAGGCTTCCTAAAGAACATACTAAAAAAAGAAAGTAATTTTGCTTTTTTCTGAAGGAGGCTGTGTGGTCAGAATGTCATAGCTAACTGCAGTAGTTCTACATCTGTCAGCGTTTCCATTATAAGCCCCCATTTTTTGTGTAGTTTACAACTTAGTTATCAAATGTACACTGGGTTGAAACTTGGTCTACATACTCTCCTTTGGAAATAGTTATTAAAATAAACGGTGAAATGAATCTGCTAAGATGACTCAATGAGAATTTGGTGGGAAAAGCATACTGGTTTTATTATACTTTCTTTGTATTGCTCTAAACTTAAAACTTGTATTTAGAAAGGAATATTGCTGGCTATTGGACCAACATTTCTTTTAATATTTTCCTTAAAATGAAATAGTGAAAGGACTAATGTCTAAAAATTTCTCCTTTATATGTAAAATAATTGGTCTTCATAACTTTTTTTATTATGCATTCAGCTTTAGAGATCCCAAATTGGATTCCACCATAACCTCTCTGAAGAAGCTGTTACAGTATTGCTATGAATTAGTATTAAGAAACTTGGCTAAATCATTGTATGTCCAGTGAAACGATGCGAAGTCCTACAGAGCTATAGACCTCCTGCAGAGTGTTAAGTGCGAGCAGCACGTTAAAATCCATAATAGCTAAAACCAGAAGCCAATGTGAAGATATTAAAACTGGGAGCAAGCTAAGTGATTTATGTGCAGAAGCCCAGTGGGATGGTTTTACTGTTCCTTTTAACTGCTGTTTTTTGTTTCCAGACATGTAACAGGCATAATATTTTTGATGCTTAATTTTGTGTGTGTATGTATGTATGTATGTATGGCTCAGTGAAACATGACTGCCACCCAGCGGACAAATTTGAATACTATACAAAAATTTCTTTTTATTTACATTGAAACATTAATGCAGTCTAATAGCAATTTAATTTGTTTTTTTCAGTCAATTTACAGAATTTTTAACATGCAAAGTAAGTCAATTCAGAACTTTTTTTATTTAATTATAAGAAGTTTTAGTTTACACTATTTAGTTCACAGTATTTAATTTACTAGTGAGGAAAACATTAAAGTGGACCCTCTGAAATAAATAAAAGCAGTGGTTTACATGTTCCTAATCTGTCTCAAAATGCCTTCACAATTGCTAAGAACTAATTTATAGAGGAGCTGCAGAAAACTGCTTCCAAAGTTGTGAGCTCTAGAAACCCACACCTTCCAAGCTCATAAACCATTCATAAATTATATTGGCATGGTTGACTCACCCTATATTGTGTGCCTCAGAAACCTATTAATCCTGCAATGAAGTGCGTGCCTAAAACAATTGTGCCATAGAGCCAGCATGGACTAAGTACCACAACAGCTGGCAGAGCTGCTTCAGAAGTCTGTCTAATGGTCTTTGGCATACGTTTTTTCCACATTTGGGCCAAGATTTTTTTTTTTTTTAAGTTATGCATCATTCTAAAGTGAACTGGTTTTTCAAAAATGCTGAGTACTCAAAAGATCCTATAGATGTCAGAGGGAGATGTTGGATGTTAAGCACTTCTGAAAATCTGGCTGCTTATTTAGAATCCTAAATATGAACACAGGAGTCTAACTTTAGGCAGCCATTTTAAAAAAATATCTTTGTTGAGGTCTTTTTATTTTGTATCAGGTAGGTAAATCAGACTGTAGTTTAGCAGGGACTGTATTGGTATCTTATCAGCAGCCTTGGGGCTGCACCTAAATTGCATAACCTGGAACAGACTTCCAGATGGCTGTCTGCTCAGATCAAATTGAAGCATTGGGCACAAAGACTTGTAGTCTCCTTGAGAATGCTTCTATATTAAAGGTGAAAGTTTCATTTGGCTTGGGAGCTGCACTTGAGTCATAGATATTTATGAAATCATGTTTATACTTCCATATTTTCTTCATTTTTTTACTGGAACACAAATCTATTTCTACACCATAGGTAAGCAAAAAATTTTTAAGGAAGGACACTCCATCCTTAATCCATTCTTTTGTGCCTGTTGTATAAATGGTAAGTGATATATATGCACTGATCTGATGCCTGTGATATCTCGCACCGTTTCTCCAGTGAACTGCTTTACCTTTGGACTTCTTGGTTCACACTTTGAATACGAGTTTTTAACGTGGATTTTTAAATAAGTGGTATTTCAGTAGACAGCGAAGTTACCAGTTGCTTTCCCATTTCCCCCCTCATTTAGATAGCACTGGAGAAGTCATATTAGGGTGATAAACAAGATAGATCTTTATAATGAAACAGACTATCTCTAAACTGGGAATGCTTTATCAGTATGGGAATGCAGTATGCTGTACTGGCAAAGTTCCCCTAGTATGGACATAGCTAAACTGGCAAAGATGCTTCGTTCCAGTACAATAAAATCACCAGCTATGAACAAAACAAACTGCATCTGTAAAAGCACAGTTTTGCTGTTATAACTGTATCTGCATTAGGGGGTACCAGATAGGGATCCCACCTCCTAATACCCTTGACCAATATAGCCATGCTGGCAGAAGTTCATCTCTGATTCTGCAAACGTGCATATGAACACTTCCATTGAAAGCATCTAAGTAGTCTCACTGTTCAGTATTTGCAGGATTTGGGGCTTCACTCATGTGAGCAGCCCTGTCAACACTCCTGTGTGTAGGGGCTATGCCAATGAATAAAAGTTTGTAGGATTCAGCCTATATGGCCTAATTCTATATCCAGTGAAATTGATGATACTGTGCTATCCATTGGGTAAGGATCTAGCATATTAACAAAATTAAGGTTGAGTCAGAAATTTTTAGTGTAAAGGGGGCTTTAAACCTCTATCTTGTTTAAAAAAAAAAAATCTCATTTGACATGGCAAAAAGTGAAACAGAAAATAAACTTTGAGTACTATTTGAATCTTTTGTGGTGACTTGGTGAAAATTGGATTGATATTGACAGGATTATAAGAGTTCCAATATGATCCTTGTTTTGAAAATTTTCCATGGATTGCAGTTTTGCCAACGGTTGTGATTTTTATCATGAGTCTCACAATGTGTGTTCTTGTGATGTCCCAGCTCGAGACTTGAACATAGCAACATCTTTTTTTTTTTTTTTTTTAAACAAGGAAATTTCTAGCCTTTATCATTGCAGACAAAAGCTTGAAAACATGAACCTAAGGGCTCAAAACCCAAGAAGGCAAAGAAGAACCCAAACTTAATTATTTTTTAATCTCATGTTTTTTTTAATGGTTTAACTCACGATTTTTGAACACTTGGAGTTGGCAATATCTGTTTCATAGGTTTCTTTGGGACACCCTTTGCAAGAAATTTCAAAAACTAGAGACTAACTCTCCTACTAAATACACCCATATCTTAGGAGAAAGTTGAGCTGGGAAACAGGAGATGAGTTCAAATTTCATGTCTGTTTAGGCTATGTCTACACTAGCACTGTTGTCGGTAAAACTTTTGTTGATCAGGGGTGTGGAAAAAAACACACTCCTGGCTGACATAAGTTTCACCGACAAAGGCACCTATGTGGATAGTGCTATGTCTGTAGGAGATGCTTTCCTGCCGACATAGCTACTGCTGCTCATTGTGGGTCGTTTAATTATGCCAGTGGGAGAGCTCTCTCCCGTCCGCATAGAGCGGCTACACCGGAGATCTTTCAGTGGTGCAGCTGCAGCAGTACAGCTGTGCCACTGTAAGGTCTGTAGTGTAGACATAGTTTGAGTGTGGTTTATATTCCCATGCACCACCTCACACTTATTAGTGACCAATGCCATGAATCCCAACCTGAGAAGGTTGTTAAGTATGAGTTGCTAACTCATTTTACAAGTTAGTTAACAGAGCTTTGGAGGGGAATTATGTGATTCTCCCACTCTCAGGCCAGGTCCTGCGTGGCAGTCCTTTGGTACTAACTGTGATTGCCTCAGTAGCTCTAATTTAGGCTTAGACCGGGGTAGTCAATAGGCAGAGCACAGGCCAAATCCAGACCACCAGACACTTTTGAATGAACCCTAAAATCTTTTTATTTACTTATTATCATTATTGTTGGGTTTTTTATTATTCTCTCTGGAGTCTGGACATTGACTATATCTTGACCAAGAAATTTGGACCTTGACAAAAAATAATTGATAACTGCATGGTCAAAGGCAAGGGTAATGTTCCCTCTGGGGCACTGACAGTGGTAATCAGTGACCAAATAGTCTCCTTAAAACCATGGATCATTTATTTCAAATAAAAGCATTTGAGAAAACAGAACTTAAAACCATAAAACACAGTGTATGCATGTCTAGGTTACCAGGTATTAAACCTTATTCTACATGGGGACCATAGAAGGACTAGCTCCCCTATAGTCTCTTCCACAGAGCCTCTTTGTCTGTCTGATGCGCCCTTGTCCAGCCCTGGACAACTCACTCCACTTTCTAGGAATCAACATTTTTTAACTGTTTGTAGCCTTTGAATCTAGTAACCCCAGCTTTGACAAAACATAGTTTTCAACTTGGTGGAGACAGGCTCCTTAAAGTTAACAGCTGCCCCCATTGTCTTCCAAGTGTGTGCTTAGGGCTGCTTGTGTTGCTTCCCTGTTTTTTTCTCCTACAGCCCCCTAGTAAGATAGATTAAATGCATTTCTAGAGGAAAGTCTTATAATCCAAATATACAATAACTTCCCTGCATTGACCAAGTTGCATACAATGTTCAAACAACTGTTAGACCTCAGTGTCACAGTTCAGGGCAACTGCAGCTGTTTCCCGTCAGTGGTTCAGTAAGGATGCCCACTCTTAGATATGCATCCGAAGAAGTGGGCTGTAGTCCACGAAAGCTTATGCTCTAATAAATTTGTTAGTCTCTAAGGTGCCACAAGTACTCCTGTTCTTTTTGCGGATACAGACTAACACGGCTGCTACTCTGAAACCTGTCTTAGGTTTCTGACTCCCTAGTCGTTGCCTCTCTTGCGTGAAGACCCTCATCTCTCTCCCTTCTGTCTGGGGTGTTTCCAGGCAGAACAGTTCCCTGCCTTAATTGTGTTATTTGCAGCAAAAGAGAAGTCTGCCTCAGCAGACCTGCTTTGCTTCTCTCCTCAGACAGTACACAGTGTAATTGCTACAGTTATAAGTTACCACACAGTTCTTTCTAAGCAAGCATATTTTAATCTTAAAGTAAAAGTACTACAGAGTGAATGTTTAAAAGCTGTAAAATACATGTGTGGTAATAGTCTTATCAGAGGTCAACCCCCCCTCCAATCTCCCTCCACAAGGGCTCTGATTGATGTTAGTTGTTCCAACTGCTAGTTGTTCAAACCCTTCTGTAAGGATTGTGAACTAGAGGTCCTGCCCATTTGTGGGATCAGAACAAAAGCCCTGAGCCTGTTTAGGACCAGGCTATTTATCTAAAATTCCTTTTTGTCTATTGGCCCCTGGAGAATCCAGATTGGTCTTTGAATTGCCCTCCCTTTACAGGTGATCAACAGACAAAAGGTCTTCCTCCCTCTCCCCCCACCCCCAGCAAAGCTTCAAAGGCTGAGTCATAGGTGTGGGCTTGTAATCCTCCCCAGTACTTTCTAAGAATTCTACTTCACACATATTGTCCCAAAAGATCAACTGTCTTCTGTATTGTTCAGCATAGTCTTTTGAAGGTCATGTTATCTTCCAGAGATTGCATTAATCCTTCCTCCTCCTAGAGAAATTCCATACAATCTCCCATAGTACACAAACATTCACATTTTCAATACAATGGACCTCAAAGGTATTAAATGTAATTCAATAAGGTTTAACTTAATTCCATAAGGTTTGCTGAGAATCTTGTCATATCTGTCATACTGTGTTCATAACATTGTGCAGCTCCAAGTCTCTCACACAGAGTTACTGCAGGCTTAGTCAGGAATAGAACTACACCCCCAGCCCAAATCTTAACTTCTTAGCCATGCTTTCTTTCATACTGAGCATGCTTTGGTTAGGTCAGTGGTTCTCAACCAGAGGTACATAGAGGTCTTCTAGGGGGTACATCAACTCATCTAGATATTTGCCTGGTTTTACAACAGGCTACATAAAAAGCAGTAGCGAACTCAGTACAAACTAAAATTTCACTCAGACAATTATTTGTTCTGTACTGCTCTACTTACTATAGCAGCGGTTCTCAAACTGTGGGCAAGTTCTTTTTAATGGGGTCGCCAGGGCCAGTGTTAGGCTCGCTGGGGCCCAGGGCACAAAGCCTAAGCCCTGCTGCATGGGGCAGAAACCAAAGCCCAAGTTTTTAAGTGAGGTGGAACTTGGGGTATGCAAGACAAATCAGACTCCTGAAAGGGGTACAGTAGTCTGGAAAAGTTGAGAACCACTGGGTTAGATGAGCTTTGACCACTACACATTCTTCTCCCAAATTAGGGACATAACTGTCTCCTGTACAGACGCCTCCCGGGTTATGCAAACCCAATTTACGCAAATCCGCACTTACAGAAAAAGTTCCATAAGCTAGAAATAGTTTTTAAAAAATTTTTTTTTTTTTTTTTTGGCGTAATGGTCGGGTATACGTTTCCGACTTACGCAAAATTTGAGTTACGCAAGACGTTCTGCAACAGAATGCTTGCCTAAGAAAGGGAGTGTCTGTATAATAATTAATAAAGATATCCCATCTCCTAGAATTGGAATGGACCTTGAAAAGTCATTGAGTCCAGCCCCCTGCCTTCACTAGCAGGACCAAGTACTGATTTTGCCCCAGATCCCTAAATGGCCCCCCTCAAGGACTGAGCTCACAATCCTGGGTTTAGCAGGCCAATGCGCAAACCACTGAGCTATCCCACCCCCCGGTATGTGATTGCTATCCAGTAAGTAACTATGTAACCCACTGGGAAAGTATGTTAAGTCTGATCCAGTGGGTGAACTAAATAGAGACTTGCAAATACTCCTATAGTTCAAGTAATACAGATCTGATCTCTGCTGCAGGGGAGAGGAGGAGGGGCTCTCTCTGGCTGTTGAAGCCCTATGCAAGTGGCACCATCCAGCCAGCTGCCCTGTTAGCCGTGCGCGCTCCTCATGGTGGTGGTGGGGGGGAAGGGGAGTCCGGACATTTACAAATTCCTCCCAGACGCTATTTTTAGCTTAAAAAGCCGGACATGTCCGGGGGAATCTGGATGAATGGTAACCCTAATCTGCATTAGCTTGTGCCACTAAACATGCATGGGATATGTTAGGGGGCCCCTTGGGCTCATCAGAAGGATGCCTGATTTTTCTGCCTCAAAATACAGAACTGCTGGGACAGAAAGTTGTAGAATTCTACATCCTGCTGTGGATCATGAAAGATCTCCTACTGAGAAGATAGGGGTATTGAATGGGATCCCGAACTCTGTTCTTTCCTTTTTGTAAGAGATGCTGTATGAGAGAGGTGGGGAAAATTCAGACAGAAATTGAGAGATTTCCAGGTGTTAGTCAAGAGAATGGAGAGGGTAAAACTGTTTTGAAAGGAATTGGAGGAGTCTGCCTCATATATTTAAGCAGGCTTTTTTAAGCTGTGGAAGAGGAAAGGGTGTTTATGTTATTCCCTCATGCAGAAATTGCAATTATGTAAAATACACAATAGTGAATACTGCTGTGACGTAGCAGGAAGTACAGCAATACTTCCAGCTAGAAATCAGATTCAGAATAATACAGAATATCATACAAAAAGATCTGGATGACCTTACTGGAGTAATAGAAATGGGATGAAATTTAATAGTGCAAGGTCATGCAGTTAGGGACTAACATCAAGAATTTTTGCTATAAGCTGGGGATGTATCAGTTGGAAGTGACCGAGGAGGAGAAAGACCTGGGTGTATTGGTCGATCACAGGATGACTGAGCTGCCAAACTTACTCTTGGGGAAATTCTGCGCCACTGTGCATGCGCAGAATTTGTGCCCCCACAGATTTCTTTGCTTCTCAGAAAAATGACTTTCTGATGGGGAAGCAAAGGGAAGCCACAAGTAGTCACGCGACTCTCCCCAGCAATATGTTCCGGGTGCCCAGGGCAGCCGGCAGAGAGGTAAATCACTTTGGGGCAGGGGATGGGACTGGGGAAGACCCAGTTGGTGGCTCCTACCCTGCACCAGGCTCAGCTGCTAGTCCCAGCTGGGCTGGGGAGGATGGGAATTCCTCTTCCCCTGTAAGGCATTCGGGGCCAGGTCAGACCCACTCCCAGATTTCTCCCCCAGCTGCAGGAAGCTCTTCAAATCCCACCCTCTCACACCCTGCTTCCTGCACCCATCGCTCCTCAGCTGTAGGGGGGAGGGATCCCTGTATAGGAATACTGTGTGCAGTTCTTGTCTCACATGTTTAAGAAAGCCGAATTCAAACTGAAACAGGTGCAAAGAATGGCTAGTAAGATGATCAGAGGAATGGAGAACCTACCTTAGGAGAGGCGACTCAAGGAGGTTGGCTTGTTTAGCCTAACCAAAGGAAGGCTAAAGGGAAATATGATTGCTCTCTACAGGAACATCAGAGGGATAAATACCAGGGAGGGTGAGGAGTTATTTAAGTTAAGCACTATGGATATAGATTGGCCATCAACAAGTTTAAGCTTCAAATTAGGCAAAGGGTGCTAACCATCAGAGGAATTAAGTTCTGGAATAGCTTCCCAAGGGGAGCAATGAAGGCAAAAGACCTAACTGGTTTCAAGACTGAACTTAGTAAGTTGTGAAAGGCATGGTGTGCCTACAATGGACTGTGGTCCATCTGTGACTGCTAGTAGCAAATATTTCTAATTGCCAGAGAAGGGAAACTGAATGGAGAGGGCTCCAAGTTACTACAGAGAATTCTTTCCTAGGTGTCTGGCTGGTGTGTCTTGACCACATGCTCAGGGACTAACTGATCACCAGATTTGGGGTCGGAAAGGAATTTTCCCTCAGGTCAGATTGATAGAGACCCTGGAGGTTTTTTGCCTTCCTCTGCAGCATGGGGCACGGATCACTTGCATGTTTAGATTAGTGTAAATGGTGGATTCTCTGTAACTTTAAGTCTTTAGCTCATGACTTAAGGACTTCAGTAACTCAGCCAGAGGTTATGGAGTGGGAGGGTGAGGTTCTGTGGCCTGCAGTGTGCAGGCAGGCAGACTAGATGCTCTCGATGACCCCTTCTGGCCTTAAAATTTATGAGTCTAGTTAGCATTTATGTACCACCATTTATTAATCCAACATGAAATGAAAACAATGTACTATATAAAGCAGAATAGATACTAGAAGGAGAGCACAGTCCAAAGCAGTTTCTGGAGGACTTTGATTTTTGTGGGCAGTGACTTGTTTAAGCATTAAAATGTGTAAATCATAGTTACCAAATACAGATGACTGTTTAAACATGTGCATCAAAATCATTTTTCTCAAAGCTCATTCCTTGCCTCCATGCAGGCATTTGGAGTGAATATAAATGACATCAGGAAACTCTCAGCTCCAACACCTTCTTGGCACCACTCTTGGAGCTCCTCCCTCCCCTCCTCTTTTTCCTTTACCGTCCATGAACACAATACAAATGAGGCAGCTGCCAGATTCCATAAAAGTACAATGCTCAAACACTTTTGGCAATGATTATTCCAAACAAGTACATACCTCAGAAAAATTACTTCAGTCAAATTAATATAGTCCTTCTATCAGACACCTTGTATAGTGTTTTCCCTGGTTTGTTTTTTGTGCGTGTATATGCTAGGACCATCTGCAAGCCACACATAACCACCAAGGCTAATGGCTAGTACTTGATTAGTATGGCTCGAAAGAAACAGAGGAAATCTCCTTTCCCCAAGTTAAGTGTTGTTAGACTGGAGACACAAGTACAGTAAGAGGCAGGAGCTTTCCATTGTGAACATTGTGTTACAGGAGTGGCCATACAGGAGATTTCACTGGATTGGTGGATTTGCACGTGAGTGCTCAGGTATAGTGGAGCCTGGACAGGGAATGGATTCTTGGCTTGAGTAAGGAGTGTGGAATGTAACATTAACACATCTCCAACCTCAACTTTGCTTCAGCATTTACTTCTTTATACCAATCTTTGTTGCCACTTGAGAATATAGGAAAGAAGATGTTCTTCCCCAATTCGTGGACCTGGATGACCTTTTGAATCCAGAACCCAGAATTATAAATGCAGAGAGAGCTGTATGTGTACTGACATTCAGCAGCTCTATAGAATATAAACAATTGCATGAAGAATCATGTATGTGTTTTTATATTCAAGTAATTCACTACTCTTAATAATAATTTGTTGCGAGTAATTTAACAGTCTTTATTAGATACATAGTTAACATATCAGAGGGGTAGCCATGTTAGTCTGAATCTGTAAAAAGCAACAGAGAGTCCTGTGGCACCTTTAAGACTAACAGAAGTATTGGGAGCATAAGCTTTCGTGGGTAAGAACCTCACTTCTTCAGATGCAAGTCATGGAAATTTCCAGAGGCAGGTATAAATCAGTATGGAGATAACGAGGTTAGTTCAATCAGAGAGGGTGAGGTGCTCTGCTAGTAGTTGAGGTGTGAACACCAAGGGAGGTTAACATATATACAGAGCATCTCTCAGTCTAATCCAAAACAAAAGTCTCCTCCCACTGTCAGCTCCCACACCCCGAAGATTGTATTCATTCTCTTAAAGCCACAGTAACACCACAGTGTAGGTCTCAGAGCATTAATTTACTCATCTTGCAGATCCTCTTGACTTTCTATTATTAAAGTTTTGGTTTTTTTTGGACATTTCGAGTATATTTTCACTAATAGTGAATTTGCTTTTCAATGCTTCTGACCATAAATAGAATCACATGGGATTCTTCTGTCTTTGGTAGGGGCTTGGATTTCTTTAGACTTGCCAGGATATATCACTGCATGCTAAATAAACAATTTTTATTTTCTTATTACTAAGTTTCCTCACCTTTTGGATTTTCCTTGCTACTGATATACAGTACTCTTTTCAGGGATTATGTCCTCTGTGGTATACATCATGTTCAGTAAATTATTGAAAATATATGACAAATCTGACCCACATTCTCATTTAACCTCTGGGAGTAGTTTCTCTGGCACGCTGAAAATGAGGGCTGATCGCTAAACAATAGCAAAGTTTATATAGGCCGTTGCCTGCTTAAGAGGTCTCAGTGTATTTCTCCTGTGAAAGAACCCATAAAATAACCTATTCTGGAATAAACGTTCACTCTGTAATCTGAGTTATGGGCTTCATCTTGCAGTCCTTATATCCCTTTGAAATCAATGGAAATCTCTCTCTTCCATCAGGACTGCAAGACCAGACCCATAATTTGGAGTCAAGTATCAGGGGGTAGCCGTGTTAGTCTGTATCTACAAAAACAACAAGGAGTCTGGTGGCACCTTAAAGACTAACAGATTTATTTGGGCATAAGCTTTCGTGAGTAAAAACCTCACTCTTTGCATGCATCCGAAGAAGTGAGGTTTTTACTCACGAAAGCTTATGCCCAAATAAATCTGTTAGTCTTTAAGGTGCCACCAGACTCCTTGTTGTTTCCATAATTTGGAGTTTCTCTGTCATTCTTATATATTCACTTATTTATTAATTGAATTATTGTAGCACCTAAGAGCAGTAGTTGTGGGCCAGAACCCTGTTGTGCTAGGTGCTGTACAAATCTCTTCTATATTAGTTGTTAATATACACATAGGGTTAGTGCAAGAATGGAAGTTGATTCTTGGGTTTTTTGGGAAAAAAGCCAGCTACACAGGTATTAGACTGTATTATTAATGTTTGTTTTTTCACACACCTGACTGTACAAAAAGTATTTTTTAGGTTTTATGTCGGTGAATCAATCATGCTTGGTTAGAGTGGTACTTAATTCTATTTTTCTGAGTTCTCTAACCCTCTAAAGGTAATGCTCACACATTCTCCCTTAGGATATCAGAATGGTATCCTGATGCTTGGCAAAATAAATTTTAATTTGAAAATATAAAGTTCATTTAAGTTCTAGTTGTAGGAAAAGAATGTTTGGCGGAACAAAACACTATCACAAATCACTTTAAACTTCAGTTTTCTTTTCTCCATCATATAAATGTTAAGGCAAAAGAAAATATGTAATTTCAAGAGTGATTATACGCACTGGAACAAATGTTTATTTGCAGAAAGTTAAAGGAGCATATCACTGAAAGCTTTGAATGTAATTTGGTATTGCCCCATTCACATATATTTGAATCGTGCATGTTTTTTCCTTTGGGTGTTGAATAAGGGGCACATAATTCAGTTTATCAAACAATACAGTAGTCTGTTGACTATAGATTGCTAAAGATGGACAGTTATTTAGTAATGACCCGAAGAAGCAGTCTGTGTAAGCTCAAAAGCGTGTCTCTTTCACCAACAGAATTTGGTCCAATAAAGATATTACCTCACCCACCTTGTCTCAGTTATTCAGTAATGTATTATGTGCATGTCTGGTTCAAAGAGAGAAAATATCTCTCTCTAGAAGACTATTTTAGTACTTGTAGTATGTCTATATGTAGGAGAGGAAACTATTTCAAGATCAAGTAGGAAGCATGGGGAGCGGAATTCAGCTACTTATTGTGTTAAAGAAATTGGAGGAGTGAAGTGAAAGGGAGGCTTCCATGGATACTCTACTTGTCTCTTTCCTTCTTTTGTCCCTTCTTTCTCACTTGCCATTTGTTTTCTAAAACATATTTTTCAGAGGGTTTGTTTTTTGTTTGTTTACACCAAAGATGTGTACGGACAGAAATCCTAAGCAATTATTTCATCATTCTGGGACAAATCTTATTAGAGGAGATGACCCGTTGCTTCTGCCAGGAAATGTTACTTTACTTCTTATTAGCTTGAGGAACATCAAAAATGAAGATGCATGGATTATTACCAAGCATGCAGATGCTGATTCAAGCAGCTTGAAACTGAACAAGCACTTTGCTTTTGCTCCGTGTAGAGTAGGGGTCGGCAGCCTCTGGCACACGGCTCGCCAGGGTAAGCACTCTGACGGGACGGGCCAGTTTGTTTACCTGCCGCATCGGCAGGTTCAGCTGATCGCGGCTCCCACTGGCCGCGGTTTGCCGTCTCAGGCCAATGGGGGCGGTGGGAAGGAGCGCGGGCGAGGGATGTGCTGGCCACGACTTCCCGCCACTCCCATTGGCCTGGGACGGCGAACCGTGGCCAGTGGGAGCCGCGATCGGCTGAACCTGCCGAGGCGGCAGATAAACAAACTGGCCCAGCCCGCCAGAGTGCTTACCCTGGCAAGCCGTATGCCAGAGGTTGCTGACCCCTGGTGTAGAGCCTTAGCAATATCAAACTGCTTAAGCTTCAGTATTCTGATCAGTATCTTGTTTGTTTGGTGCATCTGATAGATGAAAAGTGTGCATTGTGGCATAGTGTATGTAGCCAGGAAAGTACTAAAAAAAGGAGAAATAAAAATGGGGAAAAGAAACTAGAAGAGGGAAGAAGGAGATAGAAACGGAGGAAGGTTTGAGAAAGATAAATATTGTTAACAAAGGCTAAGAAAAATGGGCTCTGCAAGTTCACATATCTGCTAAAATGAAAAAGTGACTGGCAGTTAAAAATAGATATCAGAACAGACACAAAATCTAAAACAAAGTGAGAACAGAGTGGGAGGGGAGAAATACCTCTCCTCTAGAGGCAGCAAAATTCTAGATTTGCATGTTCTGCAGTCAGCTCGGGTGGTTTTCTCCCTGTGACTGGGGAAAGTGAATATTGTTTAATTCACTGTAAAATACATAGCTTATTTAACTCCCCAAATAAATTTTTGGCCTCAATATGTCCCACTGCAGGCTCATATTTAATTTGCTGTCTAGTATCATTCCAAGATCTTTCTTGGCATGACTGCATTTCAGATACACTTCTACCCCGCTATAACGCGACCCGATATAACACGGGTTCGAGTACAGCATGGTAGCAGCAGGGCTCCAGTGGTGCTTTAAAGGGTCCGGGGCTCCGGCCGCTGCAGGGAGCTCTGGGCCCTTTAAATCACCGCTGGAGCTCCGCTTCTGCAACCCTAGGGCTGCGGCAGCAGGGCTCGCCGGCGATTTAAAGGGCCCGGGCTTCCCGCAGCGGCCGGAGCCTGGAGCTCTTTAAATCACCACCAGAGCCCCGCTGCTACCCTGGGGCTGTGCCAGCGATTTAAAGGGCCTGGAGCTGTGGCTGCTGCAGGGAACCCCAGGCCCTTTAAATCACCACTGGAGCCCTGCCGCCCCTACCCTGGGGCTGCGGCAGCGGGGCTCCGCTGGCGATTTAAAGGGTCCAGGCTCCCCGTAGCGGCCAGAGCCCAGAGCTCTAGAGGTGTATCTCTTTAATAAAATATCTGTTTCAGATTATTTTTCTACATGTTACCTTCCATTTTCCTAGGCTTTCAGACTTATACCATCCCTTTGTATATTTACCATATTCTTTGATGGGACCAAGACATTTTAGTGTCTTTGAAAAGCAGTTGTTTTCCAGGAATAACAGTATCTAAGATAAACTACAGATGCTGACTACACTCCAAAAAGTATCTTGTTAAGATTTTCACCCTCCAACATGCACACTGGTGTGTGTGTATCATCACATGTTCTGTATGCCTTTAATAGGCTGAATATACATAAAATACCTGCTTGAATATTTGTGACTTGGGTCTGTCCAAGAGCATGAAAATGCAAACACAAGCTGTAATTTTTTTGTAAAATTTCCCTAATGTAGTGGCTATTTTGAATTTTAAAAAATGAATAAATTGACAGGATTGGAATAGGCTGAAATTAATTTTCTCTCAAGTAGCCTAGAAAATTGTATCTTGAGGCTAGATTAATAAAGTAGAAGTTACTATTGATTTTAATAAAAGTACAAACATCTGATTGGCTGAGCATTTTTATTGGAAAACTTACATTTTTGGATAGGTGTCATTCCCCCCCCCCAAAAAAAAAACCACAAAACCCCCAACCAACCAACTAACCAACCAGAAAACCAAAAAAACCCACACCCTTTTTCTAGCCTGTACTAAAAATCCTTTAAGGACAAGCTATTCCGTAATTGCCTATTATGGTCTTTCTTGTACTTTTATTTGAAGCATCTGCTACTGACCACAGTTGGAAACAGAATACTAGACCATTGATCTGATCAAGTAAGGCTGTTCCTCTACAAAATCAGTAGGGCTTCACACAGGCACATGTCCGCCTGCATGAATTTGATTACAAGATCTTGACATACATGCTCAGCCTCAGAGTAGGAGGGCAACAACACCCAAACATATCTTTATCTCATCTGTGTTGTCAAGGCTCCTTCCCCACTCTGAACTTTAGGGTACAGATGTGGGGGCCTGCATGAAAACTTCTAAGTTTAACTACCAGTTTAGATCTGGTCCTCTGCCACCACTACCAATGTGCTAATTCCCTTCCCTGGGTAGCCTTGAGAGACTCTTCACCAATTCCCTGGTGAATACAGATCCAAACTCCTGGGATCTTAAAACAAGGAAAATCAATCAGGTTCTTAAAAAGAAGGCTTTTAATTAAAGAAAAAGGTAAAAATCATCTCTGTAAAATCAGGAGGGAAAATAACTTTACAGGGTAATCAAACTTAAAGAGCCCAGAGGACCCCCCTCTAGCCTTAGGTTCAAAGTTACAGCAAACAGAGTAAACACCCTAGTAAAAGGTACATTTACAAGTTGAGAGAACAAAGATAAAACTAACACACCTTGCCTGACTGTTTACTTACAAGTTTGAAATATGAGAGACTTGTTCAGAAAGATTTGGAGAGCCTGGATTGATGTCTAGTCCCTCTTAGTCCCAAGAGCGAACAACCACCAAAACAAAGAGCACAAACAAAAACCTTCCCCCCACCAAGATTTGAAAGTATCTTGTCCCCTTATTGGTCCTTTGGGTCAGGTGTCAGCCAGGTTACCTGAGCGTCTTAACCCTTTACAGGTAAAAGGATTTTGGAGTCTCTGGCCAGGAGGGATTGTATAGTATTGTACACAGGAGGGCTGTTACCCTTCCCTTTATAGTTATGACATGTGTTTTAAAGACTTATACTTGCCATCCTTCTCTACTATTTTCCTCCTCCTCTATCTAGCATTTAACACTTATTTAAAAAAAAAAATGTCTTCTGCCCATCTCTCTGTCCCCTTCGGTTCTTCTCTCCAGCCATTTTCCTTTTTCTTACCTCTTAGGTGAAATCCTGCCCCTACTGAAGTCAATGGGAATTTTGCCCTAGACTTCCATGGAGGCCAGGATTTCACCCTTACAGCTTGATCCTGCACTCCTTACTTATGTAATATCCACTGATATCAAGAGGAGTTTTGCATGAATACTACATTTTAGAATCAAGTTCACAATCTTTGTCCTCTCTCCAGTAACGTCCCTCACCCCTCTTGTTTTCTTTAAATAAAAGTTTGTAAAACAGTCTTGGCCAGTAGTCCCTTTCAGCTGGCCTACAAGAAGAAGCCTTCTATGTACCAAGGTTGTTTGCATTTTGAATGTTATAGGACCTGGCTTTTCTGGTGGAGATATTTTTGGAGATGCTAATTCATATGTGGGAAAAGGAGAAGCAGAACCTTGGCATAAGGTTGGATTAACGTTGTGGGCCTGTAGTGGGTTGCTATTACAGAATTTGGCTGTACTTTAGTAAGAGAAGCTCCAGGTTCCCGTTGTTGGTTGGGACTGTTTGGTTCCAATAGTGCTGTAGTTAAAATTTAACCATTATGAAATTAATTTCCATCATCTTTGCTCCATATTTTATTTATTGGAGATGTAATTATGCATCTGGCTTGTATTTTTACTCTAAGTTAAAAACAGTCTAATTTCTTTATTTCTATAATAACTTGTGTCTTTCTCCATCAGTATGCTGTTGGCTTCATTCATCTGTGGTCCCATGTTGTACCTGGCTGCATACTGTGAATCTTATTGTTGGAAAATCTTGATTTCTGGAGTCAAAAGGTTAACTAACTTCCATTTGTGTTTGCGTTTCAGTTGACTATTCTGTGCTTACTTATCTGCCTTTAAACAGATCTACTTTCTAATTACCACACTTACATTATTCTGATTATGCTTTTACTCAAAATTGTTTTGTTTCACTCTCCTTTGCCTCCTGTTCTAGAAACAGTTGGTTGTATTTGTACAAAATTATGTTTTTCACCCTATTTCATCAGGAAAAAGAGGGAGGGAGTTTTTATTTATTTACATTTCTAATAAAATATACAAGAAAGGCACCTATCAGTTACTCTAGGAACTTGTTGAATGTTTTATCAGGCTAAGGCCTTGTCTACACTGCCACTTTACAGCGCTGCAACTTTCTCGCTCAGGGGTGTGAAAAAATACCCGCCTGAGTGCTGCAAGTTTCAGCACTGTAAAGTGGCAGTGTAGACAGTGTACCAGCGCTGGGAGCTACTCCCCTCATGGAGGTGGGTGTTTTTTTTTTTTTTTTTTTAATAGCTCTGGGAGAGCTCTCTCCCAGTGCTGGTGCCACAACTACACAGCCACGTTAAAGCGCTAGTGAAGACATGCCTTAAATCATGAGCAAATCCACTAGCGGAATTGACCCTCATCCACAAATATCAGCTCCTGTAAAGCCGAAGTAAAGTAGAACCTCAGAATTACAAATACCAGAGATACGATCTGACCAGTCAACCAAACACCCCACTTAGAACCAGAAGTACACCTCTACCTCGATATAACGCTGTCCAAAAGATCTTACCGCGTTATAGGTGAAACCGCGTTATATCGAACTTGCTTTGATCCACCGGAGTGCGCAGTCTGCCCCACCGGAGCACTGCTTTACCGAGTTATATCTGAATTCGTGTTATATCAGGTCGTGTTATATCGGGGTAGAGGTGTACACAATAAGGCAGCAGCAGAGACCAAAAAAAAAAAAAAAGGCAAATATAGTACTGTACTGTGTTAACATAACTACACGGTCCCAGGAAGGTGGGACCAAAGCCTGAGCCCGCCCAAGCCCTGCCCCAAGGTGTGTGGGAGAGCCAAAGCATTTCATCTTCAGATGGGGGGCCTGTAACCTGAGTCCCACCACCCAGGGCTGAAGTCAAAGCCTGAGCCTTGGGTGGTGGGGCTTTGGCTTTGGCCACGCAACCCAGCCAGTTTCATGCCAGCCCTGGTGACCCCATTAAAATGGGTTTGCAACCCACTTTGGGGTCCTGACCTTCAGTTTGAGAACAGCTGCTCTACAGTCAACCTCCTCTGGTTAAATGAAAGGTTTCGGCACTAATGCCTTCACTGATTCTAAGTGTGGCAGTATTGCTCTGGGAGAAAGGCACTTTTGTTGAAGTGGGCTTCATAGTAGGAGTGAAGAGGTAGAGAAGGAGGAAGACTGGCTAAAATTAAAAAGAAAAAGATATGGGGCAAGGAAGGAGGTGGCCATCTTACATTCTCTAGTATCATTACAAATTTCAAAGAATATAGTAAAAGTAGCTGCTCAGTCTTTTGCTTTCATGTTGTTTCCTTTAGCTTTAACCTTTAGTTTATCTGTTTAGGTTGCAAGCTCTTCAACTGTGTACTCTTAGGGCTGCAAAACTCCCTTTGTGCTTTGTACTTTCTGTAAATAAAAACATTGCTTGCAAAACGGGTTGCATTCTTATCCTTTAGATTATGTGTGTGTGTATCAAAATTGGCTGCAGTGGTTTATATTTTTTCAGTTTGTATATTCTCTGGCTGTGGATTTTTTGTTGTTTTGTTATTCAGAATATGTGTTCATGTGAAGCAATCTAGGTTGAATGGTGGCCACATTGCTTTCATTTTGGTACACAATCTCCACATCTGTGGGCATAACTCCTGCTATTCACTTCAAGCTGTGAGGATGTGCGATACTGTACACTCACGCAACTTTGAAAAAGCACTAAGGCTAGGTCTACACTTCCCGCCTGAATCGGCAGGTAGAAATCGACCTCTCGGGGATCAATTTATCGTGTCCCATCGGGACGTGACAATCGATCCCCGAATCGACGCTCTTAGTCCACCAGCGAAGGTGGGAGTAAGCGCCGTCGACGGGAAGCTGCAGCGGTCGATTTTGCCGCCGTCCCTACAGCAGGGTAAGTCGGCTGCAATACGTCAAATTTTGCGTATTTTAAATCAACCCCCCCCCCCCCCCGTAGTGAAGACCTGTCCTTAGAAGGACATGTCCATCGATGGGGTAGAGGGGCTAAAATAAGTTTTCAAGGAGGTTGAGAGAAGAGAATTTGCCCTACCCTGTGGGCATTGCAGGGAGGCAGGGTCAAATAGCTGAAATGAACAGGGATCTCTTAGGAAAGAAAGCAGTCTGCAGAGAACAATTAAGGATCAGAGATAAAAGGAAATAGAGAATGGTTGCTGGAGGTTTTTGGTTGTAGCCTGGAAAAGAGCAGACATCTAGCTGGTGAGTTAGGACAGATGACTGAAAACAAGAAGCTGTGTTTGTTTTGCTAACTGTCCTGAGAAAGGGGGGAATTATTTATTTAAAATTCTCATTTTCCCCTTCTCCAGAAAAGGGAGAGTGTTCACTGGCTACTGTATCAAGAAAAGGAATTGGCCCAGTGTTACTCTTGCCTAAAGATGCTTGTCAGTAGAAGATTTCTTTGACCATAGATGATGATGGTGTAACTGTGGTGGGCATATGAAACTGGCTACATATCTGATGTGCTCAACAACAAAAGGGAAAGTTAAAAATAAAACTTCAGGAAATAAAACCTTTTGGTCAGCAGCAGAGTAAAAATTCTCTGGAGGAAGTGGTGCCACCTTGGGGTGAGAGCACCCTCATCCATCCAGGATAACTTGAGGGGGTGACATCTATGTTCTGGAGAGTTATTTCTCACTTAGCCAGAGGGACAGTTGCCAAAGCACAGAGGCTTCTGAAGCTGAAGGACTCCTCAAAGATGGATAAACTTGGAGGAGAAAAGGAATAGGACTAAATGTCTATTCTGTAATATTCAAATGTATAGTACATACTAATATTATCTATTAATGAATGTATATAGTACTAATATTATCTATTAATGAATGTATATAGAGTGTCTGGAATAAAGCACTAGCAGTGCTTAGTACTGTTATAACATCTTGAAAAGGGAAGGAATTGGATGCTTCTATAAAATGAGTGAACTCAGTCATTGGGAAGTGGGAGAAAATCACACGTGCAAAATTATGCCTACCTTAATATTCTTTTTCACTCTTAACATCTGCTTCATGATATCGTTCACCCTGCTCCCAGAGAAGTCTTCCATCGCAATACAAATTATACTCTTGGGCAGCTTTAGGCAAACAAATCGAGGGTAGTTGCTACCTCCACTATCTTGGGCTTTCATGAGCCCAGATTTCTTTTAGGGTATGCCTGTTTTGCTTCATTCTTGTGGGCAGATAACATAGTAGAGGTGAAAAATCTATTTCATAGACTGTATCACAGAACTGGAATCTTAGATGTACTACTAATCTTCCTGTTTTCCATGACAGAAGAGATGCATTTGCAAATGTCTAACTTGAACTACAGCTGATAGGTCAAAATTTTGTCATTCCAGCCTACAGTACCCTTAACTTCAACCCCCAAACTCCCTACTTTCTCTCTTTTATATTCCCCCAATCTTTATTTTATTCCCCCCTCCCATCTCTGACCTCTTCTCCACCATTTCTATTATAAGGATACTAATACAGAAAGAAAACAAATGAAAATAGCCTGAATTAGTGCCCCCAAATGGATTAATTAATTTAGCTTATACTTGTACAGGTGATCCTTATACTGAAAACATTCTAAACATTTCCTGGGCTGTTTAAGCAAGCATTACATGTGACTAGCTATCTTTCTATAGATGCGGTTTGTTCATGGTCTGTTCTCAAACAGAACGGCAATATGTGCATTATGAATGTTTTTATCTCTGTTGTAAACCAGTTTACTTTTCCACACAATTTTTCTTTCTTGTTCCTCTCTTTATATTGTCCTTGTATCAATTGTCAGTAATCAAAGAAGTTGTAAGATCAATGATAAGTACACCTCTCTCTCTCTCCCTCTGTGTTTACTTCGTGAATAGTACAGGAAAATTTTTGTGTCAATTCATTGCTCTCTCAGAAGCATGTAAACATATTTATTAAAACTGCCTGCAGCATTGTAAAATGTTTTTAACTAGATTTCCTTTCATTCTATGTATTATACTTACTTATGCATATATACAATAGATGCTAATCCTCATTCTCTGGTCTGGTCTACACTACAGAGAAATGTAAAATAATAGCAGCGGTAAAATTGACAAGAATGTCAATTTCACTGCTGGTAGGCTCCCTGCTGTGAAATTGAGCCCCAAGCCTGGCTCACAGCTGGTGCTATCAGCCCTGGGGGGAGGTGTCCAGCTGTGAGCCCTGCACAGCTGTCAGTACCCCACAGTGCCCCACTTCAGTCAGTTTAAGTGCTCATGATGAGAACTCACACGGCCAACAGAAGGAGGGTAGTGTGAATACCAACAGCTGATTTAATTACTACAGTGGCTGTAGGTTGACCTAACTTCAGTCGACCTAATTTTGTAGTGTAGACAAGCCCTCTAAAACAAGTGTCAATTTAAATCACTGCTGTTATTGTGTATAAGTACCTATCTCCTGCAATATGGCCTACTTTCTCGGATGTTGGATCTTCCACACCCTGGCCTGTTTGTCTAAATAAAAAAGGACTGAGCTGCAAAAGGCCTTTTTTGCAGCTTTGGTTCCAGACTTTCTTAGCTGAGGGCGAGTCTTACTGTTCTCCCTTAGGAGAGAGTTTGACAGGGAACATTCTGATCTTTTCTTCCCGCTCCCTTTTAAAAGGCCTAATAGTAATACTAACATTGCTTTGCAGTAACTTCAGTGCATATCTGTATGTTTGTCTCAGACTGTAACAAATATTTTTCCCATGAATAATAGCATTCCTTGCAAATGAACTTTGACAAACATAAGCTTCATTCTTGATTTGATTTTTATACTGACAAATCTAGTTGTGAAGAATTCTTTTGTGGACAATTGATTTTGATTGCAGGAAGTATTTTATTATTTGTTAATGTCTTTCAACATCCAAAAATGTACTGGACACCTCGTGGTACCAATGTATGAAACGTAAAATTGAAGCAACTTAATTGGGATGGATTGATGGACTACAGTACGCTCTGGTTAAGCAACCATTCTGTTTTAAACATAATGTATCTGTGTATGTAACATGGTTTCATTTTGTACACTTCTTTAGTAATGCTTTTGCTTGACTTGTTTTCCTTCATTTTTCCAGTGGATTATAAAATACCAATTTTAATGAGACATTTCTAAATATTTCCAGGTTGCCATTGTGTGAGACAGGCAGAGTGTGAATGCTGAGAGCCATGAGTGGCCTTTAACTACCATGTTAATACCTTAACTATAATTGACAAGGCATGGATTCTGAAAATCGTTCCAACAAAGCATCTTGAGCAAATATGAACCTCCTATTAAAGCAAAAGAACATTTGTTTGATCTCACAGAAAATTAGTTCTCTGAAACTTGTCCTGCTAGAGACTATCCTGATATCGGTGTTCTGTTTAAAGGGTTACCATCAAAATCACTTCTTTCTAGAAAATTTTACTACTATTGTCACAATGTAGGGTTTTTCTCTTTCATTTTGTTTATGTGGTACACTTGACAGTACTCTGTGTATAGTCAGGTTCACTTCCACACTTATTTCTCCTATCATTTGTATGGGCCTTTTGCACAACAGGGAAAAGAACACTTAAAAATATGGACAGGGCATCTAGTACTTTTAACTAGTCTTTTAAACTGACTATTTCAAGTTTATTGGATCCCTTTAAGACGCAACAAAAATAACAAAATCCACTTACTGTGTATTGGATCGCAGTTGCAAAGATAATGAAGTAGGACACTGAACATACAAGTGAGGTGCATTTTGAATAGTTTTCAGTGCAGGCTGCTCTTCTTATCCTTGCCACCTGAGAATTCAGCACAAAAATGTACCATTACTGTACATTAATTTCCCAGAATGCCTAATAATTCTAACAAAAATATCAGGTCACTTTGTACAATTTATCAGCAAATATGTAATAGTGAGGTCTCCTGTTAATAAAGCATCAATATTATTACACCATGTAGCGGTAGTATAGTATTAACTAGAATAATGCATTTATTAATTCAATTACAGTAGTACCTAAAATGAGAAGGAAAGCAAAGTACCTGTTTGTCTTATATTGTAAGCTTCTTCAGACGAGAAGTAAGGGAAAGACATAAAATACAAGTAAAATGGTGAAGGTGGTGATTCCCTATCTCTTGATATTGAATTCTTATTGCTTTACTTTTTAGATATCTGTCTATCTTCATTTGTTCCTCAACCTTGCCATTAGTTGACTAACCTCAGGGGGTGATGGTTGAAGTTGGCCTATAGGAAAGATTTGAGTGCGTAAGGGGGTGTGGTCTTGTGGATCAGGTTAGTGTTCCATGGGTGAGGAGCATCAGGAAGTATTACATTAAAACTAAAATATACCCAAATAAGTAGAAGTGTGTTTTGAGGTGCAATAGCCTTGTTTATGTTTCATATTTGTCTGAATATTGTTAATCACAATATTGGGTATACCACAATGGGTTTCCTCCTCCTCCTCAATCTGAAAAAAGCAGGGTTGTGCTCTATTTCATTAAAAACACATACAGGTGACATTTTAACTCTCCTCTTCATTTTCTTTTGTGAGTCTAAACTAAATTTATCTCTTTTCTACTTGTTTTGTGGGGTTTAACAGTGTGACTCCCATTAAAGTTACTGATAGGTGTAATTGGATCATATAAAGTCACTTGCAATGTACTTGTAAAAACAAATGTACAAATAAAACAGTGAGAGTGTATTTGTGTGTATAGGGAGGGATGTTGGAGCAAAGTTAGGCCAATGCTGAGTGTCAGTTAACCTTGCTGAGCTGCACTCTGCTCCCTCTCTGGTCTCTGAGTGACAGGCCTTTACCTTTCCTGCAATGGAATCCTGAGATTCTCTCACTCTTAGACCGGGCCCTGGGGCTTCAGTACCCTGTGTAGTGACTGTGCTTACTCAGTAGGTTGATGGGATTCCTTTCCTTTGGGAGTCTGACACTAGTGCTGAATACAGTGACCAGCCCAGGAGAGGTAATAAATTCAGTACGTGCATGTCTGATGTACCTTAAATCTTAGCATCCCCTTGATGGAACCCAGGGAGGTATAACCTCTTCAGAAACCCCAGCAGGGATCAGGTATGTCAGTCTGTTTGTTTATGTCTTCCCTCTCCTTGAGGGAGTGTCCTTTCTGAACTAGTCAGGGTCTTTGCTCTCAGCTTCTCAAACTTGGACCTTGCTGCCCAAAATAAGTATGAGAACAGGGGTGAAAGTAATATTAATTTTTTACCAGTATGGGGCTGAGGGTCAGCCTCCCCCAGCCAGCCCATCCGCGCTGCCTGGCCTGCACCACCTGGGGCTCCGGCGGCAGTGTAAAAGGGCCCGGGGCTCCGGCCGCTGCTGCAAGCCCTGGGCCCTTTTAAATCGCCAGCTCTGGGGCAGCTGCCCCTTTTGCCCCCCGCTGTCAGCGGCCCTGGGGGGGGTAGAGGGGAAACGGCGCAATGATGTTAAAGTGCTGCCGGCAGGGCCACCGACTGGGGGGGGGGAAGGGGCAGCAATGTTAAAGGAGGCTTTAAGGAGGGTCTCATAGACTTTAAGGTCAGAAGGGACCATTATGATCATCTAGTCTGACCTCCTGCACAACGCAGGCCACAGACTCTCACCCACCCACTCCTGTAACAAACCCCTAACCTATGCCTGAGTTATTGAAGTCCTCAAATCGTGGTTTAAAGACCTCAAGGTGCAGAGAATCCTCCATCAAGTGGCCCGTGCCCCACGCTGCAGAGGAAGGCGAAAAACCTCCAGGGCCTCTGCCAATCTGCCCTGGAGGAAAATTCCTTCCCGACCCCAAATATGGCGATCAGTTAAACCCTAAGCATGTGGGCAAGACTCACCAGCCAGCATCCAGGAAAGAATTCTCTGTAGTAACTCAGATCCCACCCCATCTATAACATCCCATCACAGACCATTGGGCATATTTACCTGCTAATAATCAAAGATCAATTAATTGCTAAAATTAGGCTATTCCATCATACCGTCCTTTGCTGTGGCAGCGCTTTGATGTCAGATGTGTATGGGCCGGTACTGGCTTCTTACCGGTACCCTGTACCAGCCCACTTTCACCCCTGTTTGAGAGAGAGAGGGTGAATGAGGTAAAATCTTTTATTGGACCAACTTCTGTTGGTGAAAGGGATAATCTTGGGAAATCAGTGTGTCATAGCTAAATACAAGGTGGAACAGATTAAGCAGAAGGAGTTAACACATGTTGGAAAAAGAAGAACAGGAGTACTTGTGGCACCAAGTATTTTGCGGATACAGACTAACACGGCTGTTACTCTGACACATGTTGGAAGAGACCATTCCAGGTGAAGTGGGCAGTTAACACCTCTGCAATCATAGGACAAAGGAGAGCTAGTGAGTTACAGATTGTTGTAATGAGACAAAACCAGTGTGTATATTGAGTCCATGGTTTTTAGCATCTAGCAAAGGTAGGAATTTAAACTCCCAGGCTCATCTTTCAAAAGCCTTGTGCCAGTTTTCTTTGAGGACAAGAACTGGGGCCTTGGCAACACTCGCGGATTCACAGCGCTGCCGCGGCAGCGCTGTGAAGCGTGTGTATAGTCGCGCCGCCAGCGCTGCGAGAGAGCTCTCCGAGGGGAATAGCTTGCAGTGCTGCAGGCTCTGATTACACTGGCGCTTTACAGTGCTGCGCTCGCTGCGCTCGGGGGAGGGTGTTTTTTCACACCCCTGAGCGCAGCAAGTGCAGCGCTGTGAATTGCCAGTGTAGCCAAGGCCTGAGAGGTCAGGTGTAGAATGATAGCTTTGTGAGAAGTGTTCACTCACAGATGATATAGTTTTGTCTTTTATCATTTTTCTATGAGAGTTTATTCAAGAACTTAGTGATTGTTTGGTTTAACCCCTACAGTTGTTCTTGGGACATTTGATGTACTGGATGAGATATAACACATGTTGTGATAGACAATGTATAGGACCCATGGATCTTGAAAGGTGTCTTGGGGCGGCGGAGGGGGGTAATTGATCATCATAGCAGTAGCAGTTTTCAGAGTAGCAGCCGTGTTAGTCTGTATCCGCAAAAAGAACAGGAGTACTTGTGGCACCTTAGAGACTAACAAATTTATTAGAGCATAAGCTTTCATGGACTACAGACCACTTCCGAAGAAGTCTCTAAGGTGCCACAAGTACTCCTGTTCTTATAGCAGTAGCAATATATCTGCAAGTTTTGCATCTGTTTTTACGGTGGGATCTGGTGCCACTTTCCCAGACCTGACAAAGAGCTCTGTGCAGCTTGAAAGCTTGTCTGTTTCACCAACAGAAGTTGATCTAGTAAAAGATACTACCTCACCCACCTTGACTCTCTCATATATCCTGGGACCAACACTGATACAACAACACTACAAACAAAAGAAGTTTGGTGAGCTCTGTAGGGGGTTGGAGTTAGGTCATCAAAGCAAAAGGCCCTTGCATTGTCCCCGAAGTGCTGATTGATGGGTAACTATCTGGTGTCATTATCCTATTTCCTTCATGTTTTTCCACAATCTGCTATGGAACTAAACCAACATAGTCCTACAGTAAATCCCCCAACTACCAGGTCACATTACATTATTCATAAATTATGGCAGAGTAGCCTCACTTCCACCACACTGAGCACTTTAAAAATCCCATTTGTTTGTTTAAAGCAACTTCATGGGATATGAATGCTAAGGGTTACTTTTCAGAGAATGGGGAGTTGTACAACTAAAACCACAGCCACAACTTCAGGAAAAATATCCTTTAATGCAGCGTTTCTCCCTATGGGTTGGGATCCAGAATTGGGTCACCAGAACATTTCAAAGGGTTGCATGGCACCTCCTGTGGCTCCTGTCTCACAGGGCTGGCTGTTCCCAGCACTGCAACCTCTGGGGTCCCAGCGCCACTCAGGTTTGGCCCAGACGGCATGATCACGGGAGTTCGGATAGGCCAATTTGAGTGAGTGACACTGCAACCCCATGAGACAGGTCCCAAGTCCATTCACACAAATTTGGTCCAGTCAGGAGAGCGGGACCAAACCTGAGCGGCGCTGCAACCCTGGAGGTTGCAATGCATGGAGCACAGAGCCAAGCCCATTCAGCCCCACAGCACAGAAGCTGCAGGAGCTGCCACTGTGGGATGAGTGCCAGGCAGGACCCAACTCCCCAGGCAGGGCCAGCTTTAGGCGCTGCGGGTCCTGATGCGAAAGAGCTGCCGCCGAAGAGAGCGGCGGGACTTCGGCGGCAGCTCTATTGGCTGCCAGTGCCTACAGCGGCGGAGGGTCCTTAGGGACGTTGCGGGGCCCAATTTGGGGGAATCGGGTGAATCACCCTAAAGCTGGCCCTGCCCCCAGCGGGGCAGAACCTGACCAAAACCATCTCAGGGCCTCCAACCCTAGACTATTTACTGGGTAGTGACAGGCCATAAACATATACAAATGGCTCCGGAGGCCAAAAAGATTGAAAACCACTGCTTTAATGTGTCTTCCCTTCTTCCTCCTCCCCCCATAGGAATATAGTGTATGTTGTCTTAAAATATTCCCTGACATAAAGTGCATTGACTTACTTGGAAACTGAATTGTACAAATACTGCTATATTTTAGTTCAGGAATTTGGTTTGAGATTTTCATGTGTGAGTTCCTAAAATTAAGCAGCCTTATTTTCAGAAATGCTGAGGAACCACATCATCCATTAAAGTAAATGGATTTGTCTGCAGTGGTGAAACTTTACCGAAACAATTCACACTGTTTCAGCTGCTGTTAAAACTGATGGGAAGCATGGAGAACACTTAGAAACATTTTTGCCACAGTTTTGATTTAAACTTTTTTTAGAAGGTTTTACTAAAATGGCAATGAAAACCATTCTAGCCTGTGTAGCCTTGTCTACACTATGACTTCCCTCAGTTTTAACATAGTTCAGTGGGAATATTTGAGTAAAGCTACTCATTGTTGACAAGACAATGGGAATTTCAGTACTTGGCACTCTTTTGAAAATTAGGACACTTATTTAGGTATGTAACTTTAGGATTGCATATTCAAAATTTTTGGCCTTGTTTTGCATATGTATACATGAGAGCAAATCAGCTGTAATATGACTTTGAAAAATGAAGTGTAAATCCTTTATCTTCAATCAAGAGAGATTTTCCCAGAATGTGCTGTACTGTGCAAGGCTGTACAAAGTCATGATTGGGACTGTATGGGAGGCTGATCTATGAAAGCCATCTGCAAAGCAAATCTAAAACTTCTTCTGCACTAGGAAATGCACAAAACCAACTTGAATGTATAGACAGGATGAACTTTTCTCTCTAATTTAGTTCTCAGTTGTCAATTCATGTTAGTTTAAACATCTGCCTCACCCCCACCTCCACTACTCACAGACATACAATTAATTTGTAAGGGCTAGGAGTTGCTTAACTGTAGACTTGTGAAATAACTTTTTTGCATCATTTTCTAAAAGGAAACACTCTTACTCATCTTCTAAAGGGTACCATTTAAACATCACCCAGTTGTCTTTCTCCTCTCCAGCCCAAGCTTTAAAAGGGAGATTGGCTTCTACATATAGTTGTTTCTACTCCCATATTCTATTCCCTAAATGCCTAATTAAAGTCTAGAAAAATACAATGAAAATGTGTGCTTTTACATGTTTTGTTTCCGAAGTCCTATATTTGGTGTGTACATTAGAACGGACACAGAAATGTTAAATAATATTCACCAAAGGTCATTCATTGAATTGGTAGCAGAGTTTTGTTTATAATCCAAGACTCCTAACCCCCACTTCCATGATCCATCTATTAGATTCTGTTTGTACTAAAATCTTGGGAAGTGAGGGGAAGAAGAGGCTCTATAAATACTTAAAAGTAAGGGAGGGGTGCTAGGATCCTATGATGATGGGATCTATAGAAGAATCTAGATACATAGGATGTCCTGAGTTCTAATTTTGGCTCTGACATGGACTTTGTGGCTTACAATTTGTGACTCCATTTCCTCATCTGTAAAAAACGGGATAATTACTTACCTGACATGAATGTTCAGGATCAGCTTAGAGGGAACTAGGTTCCACGTGCTTCTAAGATCAAGGCCGTCCTTACCCATACGCAAAGTAAACAGCTGCGTAGGGCACCAGGAAATGACCACATTTCCTGGTGCCCTGCGCAGATGCATGCTGCTTTAGCCCCTGCTCCGGCTCTTCCCCAGGGCCCCCGCCCCCACTCCCCTGAGACTCCAGAAGTGGTCGGGCCTGCACTTACCGGTAAGTAGAGCGACCCGGCCCCAGCCTGCTCTGCTCCCCTGGCTCCCAGCCACGCCACCAGCAAGTGCTGGGGGTGGTTTCCCCCTCCCCCTAAGCCTGGGAGCCAGGGAAGCAGAGCAGGCTGGGGCCGGGTCACTCCACTTCCCGCAGGAAGTGGCCAGCTCCCCTCTCCCCTGTCCTCCCTGGTGCTTACCTGCAAGGGGGGAGGGGGCCCTCCTTCAGCTCATAGCTCCATGTGCTGCCTCTGCCCTACCACTCTCATTGGTCATGGTTCCCAGCCAATGGGAGGTGTGGAACCGGGGATTGGGGCGGGGCGGAGACATCATGTGGCGCTCAAGAGCTGGGTAGGGAACCTGCCCCTGCCCCAGCCCTGCCAACCCTCCCCCCAGGACTCGTGGCACGTCCTCTCCCCGGCCACACCCCCTGACTACCCGTGGCACCTCCCCCGACATGTCCTCCCCCTGAGCATCCACAGCGCCTCCTCCCCCCCCCCAGCATCCACACCACCCCCCCGTCCTGTCCCGTCCTGTCCCCTCCCTCCCAAGTTTTAGTCAGTGGTATATAGTAAAAGTCATGGACAGGTCACAAGCCATCTATTTTTGTTTATTGCCCATGACCTATCCGTAACTTTTACTAAAAATACCCGTGACTAAAATGTAGCCTTAGTCATGAGCCATGGTGCTGTAGAAACCATCTTCACTTTCTTTCACTGTCTCAAGCTATGTCTACATGGTTCCACTGTTCAGATAATCGGTGTATGAACTGTAGTGCATACTAGCATGCTTTAACTCCCTCGTGTGAATACTGCTGGCGCAAATTGAAAGGTACTTTGTTCGCATCAGCATAGAGCTGTTTGAAAGACTACTTTAACACAAACTCTCTACCATTTAGTTTGCGCCAGCAGCATCCAGAGAGAAGAGTTATGGCACAGCCCACTAGTGCATGCTGCAGCTCGTACCCCCCATAGTTGAAATGTGGGGCCGTGTAGACGAGCCCTATTGTAAGAGCCTGTGGGACTAGAACCTGGGCTGCAGTGAGGTTCTGGGTTGCTGCTACTTCTGTATCGCCAATGGAGGCATAGGTTGGGTTTCTGCTGGAGGACCCTGTGAATCTAGACAATGCAGGAAGTACGGCCCACCAGCACCTGACTAGTGCCCCCCGTCCCCCACAGCCCACTGATTGGCTCATGCTGGTATATAAACCAGGAAGTCTTCATAGGGAACTGTCTGAGCAATGATGCAGAGAGCCTGCTTGCTTCGGCTCCAAACCTTGCTTTGCTGTGGACAGTAGACTGTGGCTTCTGACCCCAGTTCATCCCTGACTTTTCTACTTGTCTTGTGTCTGTAACCTGGTGCCTGACTCTGACTCCCTGTCATCCTGACCCAGCTTGAACTCCACCCCGCTACTTGTCTCCTGATGTCAACTTGGTGCACATAGACCACCCACAGCCTGGCCCTGACACCCCTGTTCCTTTTTGTCTTAAGCCATGTCTACATTAGTGAGCTTATAGTGGCACAGTTGTACTAATGTAGCTGTACTGCTGTAAGATCGCTCATAACTTTTCTAGGCCAATGGGAGAGAGCTCTCCTGTCAACATAATAAAACCACCTCCAGGAGCAGCAGTAGCTATGTCGGCAGGAGAAGCTCTCCTGCCAGCATAGCACTGTTCACACTATCACATATGCTGGCAAAACTTACGTCACTCAGGGTTTTTTCCCCACACCCCTGAGTGATAAGTTTTGCTGACATAAGTGGTAGTGTAGATATAGCCTAAGTCTTAGGTCAGAGACCGGTGTCTCTGTGAGCCCAATTGTAATCATCACCTCCGCCCTTTTTCTTGTCCTGCAAAGTTATATTGAGTTCACATATTTAGCTTGCTGGAAGCCTGTCCTTGATAAGTGTTCAGTTGCCCAGTCCTTGGGATTTCCATTGTCTTTGTAGGGTCTTCCACTCATGTCTTCTGCTTGTAGCAACATAAGATAGTTCATAAAAATAGGAGAGACAGTTCCTACTTCCATCACAACTAGTCTCGCTCTGGATGTATAGGGCTTTCTCTCCCAGACTCGGACCTCTTGTCCAACACCCTTCCTTAAGACATGGAACTCTGCATTCCAGTTACCCTAGATCCTAAAACCATTGCCTCAAATCTCCTGAGCTGTCTCCCTCCGTCACTTAAAGATGCTCCTTCAGAGTCTCACCTAGACTGTAGGCCCTCTGGGTTCAGTTTAACCCTTCGTCAACAATGTGGCTGGAAAGCAAGGAATACTGGCTTAACAAGTGATAGCTAACCACAACCACTTTACTCTTAAAAACTTTGGGAGTTACAGAGCCTTGTAAAATAACAAAAAGTCCTGAGACACACCCTTCCCTAGTCTGATCTCACCCCTTCTGTGAGTCCAAGGTTTGTCAGCATTTCAGGCTTGGCAATGGTTGCTTACAGCAGCATCCTCTCTGACTCTGTCTCTCTTTGCCTTGTGCGTCCCCTGACTCCTGCAATGCTTCAGGCTCCTCCACTGAATCATTCTCTCCCCCACCTTGTGTAGAAAGTCCATCGTTCCAGGGGGATGGATCAGTTCTTGACAATCAGTCAATGGCTGTAGATCGGGGTAGTCAATTATTTTTTGTCAAGGTCCAAATTTCTTGGTCAAGGTATGGTCAAAGTCCAGACTCCAGATAAAATAATAATAATTGGTCCACAGTCTGCCTACTCTAGATTCATGTTTCTCAGAGATTGTCCTTCAATGAAGACTCATGTATCTGACCTTGGCAGGGTACTGTCTACAATTCAGTACAATACACTAAGCTGCCTTGTGCAATATTAGACAAATGTTCAGCACGTAGTAATAATTATACCTTGCTCTTATATAGAGCTTTTTACCGGTATATCTCAACATCCTTTACAATGCTGGTCATTATCCCCATTTTATAGATGGAGAAATTGAGGCACGGAGCAATGAAATTATTTACTCAAGGTCACCCATCAGGCCAGTGCAGAGCTGGAACTGGATCCCAGGTCTGCTAAGTGTCAGTCCAGTGCTCTAGCAATAGGGTACACTGCCTTTCTAATACAAAATGGGGTTCACAATATGATACAGAAATATACCAGTCTGTCACATCCTCATTTGAACAACTGCAAAAGCTAATTATTATTTAATTGAGCCCAAAATTATCATTAGTAATTTGGAAGAAAACTGATGCAGCAGTAATGGTGAATATGCATCTGCTTAACCTCACATTAAATATGAATGCATTTTATATATGCTTTTTAAAAAACATGGCCACCACAACTAAATTAGAGGCACTGAGAAAATTCTGCATAGTTTATAATCATACTTGACTGCAGTCATTTCTAACCATAGCTGAATTACCATGAGAGAGAGAGTTTGTCTGATAATACACACACACACACACACACACACGTTACAGTTACTGTAATAAATGTTAAATTCCCTGTTGGGATTGCATATGGTTTAAAATTGACTCTCCTCCATGAGGTCTTGGAGCAAAACTGCTCTTTGGAGGGAAAATGATATAATTTCAGTTGCAGCATTAACTATACACCTCATAGAAAAAAGACTTAAAATGCCATATTGGTTCTCTACATATCCAAAATACTGAAATCTAATTTATAGGACTATATTTCTAAAAGAAACAGGCCCAGGTGCATCAGAGTCAAATTTATCAGGGTTTTCATACTCTTCGCAGGAATCTGCAATGCAGGAACAAAATGCATTTCCCGGTTATCTGGGCACATGGAAGATAGTATTAGAATTATGTGGATGAAGTGAGAGAGAATACAATATGCCTCCCCCAGGAGCTGGATAATATGTTCTGACTAAAATAACATCATAATGTTACCCCTACTGAGTCGTTTTTCAGGCAAGAAATGAAAATGAATGTATAGTTTGGTATGGAACTAGAGGGAAATGACATTGGTAACCTTTACTTGATGAGTGGTAAACCAATGACTGTTGATCAGCTTGTTGTTTCACATCCTTTCCTAATGTAGGCTGAAAAATACCTTGATAAAATATAGCTGATAAAATCATCTGGATAATTGCACTTGTTTTTGGAAATTGAAAGTAAACTTGTGCCCTGTCTTGCATCCACTGTGATCCCACTGAAATCATAGAGAATGCAAGTAAAAACAAAACTTTAATCTTAATTACTAAATATAACTAGTAATCAAGTGGAGATAGTAACTTCCATAAAAATAATCCATTTTGCTTAGTGGCTATTTGGTCAACTATTGTTTAATTGCTGGTAGATATTGTTTAATTACTGCTAGCTATAAGTGTATTTGGACTGTTTCCATTCAGCTACCGAATGAAGTTTAAGCTTCTCATCTAGCATTGTGCAGAGCATTAAAGTCATCTGTCTACTTTTCTGCTCTTGTCTTCTGTTGTGCTCCACCTTGGCCCTATTGCTCCACCAGTAATAGCACTCTGGTCTTTGTGCCTTCTCTATGCCTGCAATGATCTCCATATCCAATGCACTGGACTCATCCCTCTTGAATTGATTTTTTTTATCCTCAAAGGTAAAAATTCGAGTCCACTTTCACTTCCTAGTCCACTATCAAGCCTACACGAACATCTTCCCAATTAAAAAAAACAACCCTTCCCCCATCCCCCATTTTTGTTTGTTCTGACTGAAATTTTGTTAGTTCTTTGTGTCTCTGTGTGTTTATATAATCATAGCCCCTGTCATAAAGTGCTCTACAAGGTCATTACCTGTGTCTTGTTCAGCTTTAAGAATACTCATACCATTCAACAAAGAGTAGATTGTAATATTTAGTTATCAAGGCTGATTTCCCCACTCTGGCACGTCGAGTGCAGAAGGTGGAGGCCTGCAAGGATTTTAAAAATTAATACTTGCCACTCCAGGCTTGTATTAAACCCCCCAAGGTTACAGCTTTTCTTTGACCTTAGCTTGGTAAACGCTGCCACCACCCAAGTGAAAAACTGCCTCTTGCAAATGCTGGAAAAATTCACTTGGGAAGTTTTCCCTGAGGCCCCTCAGCTTTTCCACCCCTCCCTCAGGGAAGCTGAGAAGAAAACAAACAAAAGGGAAACCCAGCTGTTGCCACCAGCAAATTGAAAAACATATGCACAGACCTTTTAAGACACAAAAACCAATCAGGTTCTTAATTTTTTTTTATTAAAAACAAAAAAAGAAAATACATCTGGAACTTAGGCTTTTGCTAAATCTTAAAAAAGAGAATATAAACAGTGTAATCGCCCTCTGTTAGAAGTTACCACATAGCCCTTTATAAGCAAGCATATTTATTCTTAAGGTGAAAGCATTACAGAGAAAACATATTAAAAACAATAAAAGAATCTACATGCCTTCTTATAAACTTATCAGAGATCAACCTCAATTCCAACAAGGACTCTGGTAGGATTCAGTCCTTCAAACTCCATCAAGGTGTTTTTCTGTCTTCACAAGTTCTTAACAGCTCTTAGTTCAGAACAAGAATACCCATTAATCTATGAGTCATTCTTTTATACAGTTTAGGTCTAAAGGTCCCCTCCTCAGGTTGAAACTTCAAAAGGCTGAGTTCTTGCATAACCAAAGGAGGTATATTTGCATACACGTCTCCCTGGGAAACCCATCTCACTTTGTCCCATAAATTCATTCTTGTCTGGCACAATAACACTTCCTAGGGCTACATGCCATTCCACAATAATACATAAACTTTACATTTTTAATAAAATGGACTCCAAAGCTACTTACACTTAATTCATTAGGATTTTTCAAGGATATTGCAGGAAATTGCCGTAGCTGTCACCAGAATGTAGTAAGATGTAATTGCATATTTTATGTATCCCCAACTATTGTCTTCTAAAGAGCAGCATGTTAGGTTATGCAATTAATGTGAAGACAGAAACATTTTTTAGTGTTTTACATTTTTTATAAGGTTACACTAAAATGTTTTAAATTTATAAAGGCTAATTAATTTATTGTCTCTTTGCACATGCAAAGATTAGGTATCATTCAGTCAAAAGTAGCACAGAAAAACATATCTAATATCACTATGTAAATTGTTCCAACCCTTCTTTGTTCATTGTTTTGCAAACATAACAAGCTCTAATGCACCTGTTCGATTTTTTTTTTTTACAACTTCAATCAACAGCACCAGTGACTTTTCTGTTCTCTGCTGCTAGCATGAAACATTATATGTTTATTTCCTTAGCATTTGACAAATTAAGTGCTTTCTTACAAAGTGAATGCCTTTCAGTCACTTTCTAAAATGTGGTTTTAAATAGCCAGTAGTGCATGTTGCACTAACTCTGCATTTCAGTTTGTTACAAAGAGTATTTGGCCTTTGCTCTTGCTAGCTAAGGTGGGGCTGGGTGATTCAGGTTGTTCTCTTTTCCCTTCTTACCTGCAGATTTGCATGTTTGACCTAGCAGAGTAATTGGGCCCACAGCAACATGGGCGTGCCTCCCTGAGAAACACTTAGTTTCATGTATGACTCATAAGCTGAAGCACAGACACCACTTCCCCAATCTACAGTAGCCATTTTAACTGCATAAAACTGCTGGATTTCTTTTTACTTTCTGGCTCTTGGGACTATGCAAACACTTTAAAACAAATTAAGGTAACTTTTCTGTCTTGCTGTGGTACAGTATCTAAATAGGAGTGATAATTCTAATAGCAGAGTAGGTGTACCTGTTGAAAAAACATGGCTGTATGTTCTTTACCTCTGTTAATGTATGAACTCAGTCACATGCTTGATTGCACTTAACTACCAGGGGAAAACAAAGAATGCCAGTTCTTGTAGGGTTTTGGCCTTGAGGGCAGAGCATCTTTTAAAATCTAAAAATCTTTTGTATACCAGAAATTCCTCAGATGTATCATGAGAGTGAGACTGAAAAAAAGAAAACTTCCTGTTACAGTTTAGTAAATACCGTCAGTTCTGTTGCACTTTACGTAAACATGATTATTTAGTATTTAAGTGCTGCGTAAACTAGTTTTTTGCTATGTGTTTTTCAAAATGTTAAGTGGACTATATTGTTTCTGTGTTCCTGAAAACAATACACCTGAAATAAGCCTAAAATATTGACAGTGTTTTAAGTGTTATCGCATTTCATTTCATGTATGCTTATTCTTAAAATGTGTTAATATTTAATACTTTAGATGTGCTGCTGGTTTGACTGCTTTAAACACGGCTCAGTTGATTGTAGGATATATTAGTCTTTTCTAAAGCTGGGTACACGTTTCTGTTGATCTGTTTGTCGTGTACTAGAGAATTTCTGAAGGATATTTGGGCAAAGTATTACAGCACTACAAAGTACTACAGACTCTGGTTGCATTTGCTTTGTTATACTTGCTAAGGTTTGATTTTGAGCTGCTGTAAACATGGTGGATTTGTAATTGATGGCCTGAGAGTCTGTTTCTACTGAAATATCCTATAAAAACCCACTGTCACACTGTATAATTTAAAATGGAACAAGAGTTTAATTTCTTTCATAGAATAAAAAATGGATATATAGTTATCCTTCTCCATACTTTTGGTCCTCAGAGCTTAGGATTTTGTATTTGATAATGAGAAAGGCATAGTGTAAAAGGGACTAGGGTTAGTGCCATTTGTACAAGAAAGGTTGTGAGGAAATATGCAGTGTTCAAAGGCTGTTTTTAAATGTTCAGTGGGGAAAAATACACTTGCTAATAAAATAAGTGTAACTCACGACTGCCCGCGTACACACACACACATTCTCTTACACACACACACACGCACACACACACTCTCTCTCTCTCTCTCACACTTCGAAATGGTGTTAAGTATGTTCCTGGTCCTGTAGTTCCTATTCAAACACAATTAATTTTTATTTCAGTTGGAATCTTGTCTGAATGAGAACAGTAGCCTTCAACTCTGTATTTTAATTTTTCAATTAAAAACAAAATTCACTTAAAAATGAAGTTGAATTTCTTCTAAATTGAAAATCTGACACACTAGAGGAATGAAACTATTTGTAATATTGTACATAGGGGATACTTTTCAGTGTCATTTACTGTTCACTATAGTATAATACCTACCTCACAGAGTAGAGTGTTGTAGTGTCTTGCTTAATATTGTAATAATCTACAGTGGAGGGAGGGAGGGGAGAAATTATTAGGCTAATAGTGCACACTTTGGGTGCGACAGACTTTTGCTTTTAGCCATGTGCAGTGTTTGCCAATAGCTACCTTGTGCATCCTGGCATGTCTTCTTTTTCTTGTCTCTTAATTTTAGGTTTCATTTTTAAACACATTTTAAATCCCAGGTTTTTCAAGAGGGTATGCAATGTATACTTCCCCTGAGAAAAATTATCTTTAGTAGATGGGGAAGTACTAGGGAACAGATTAAAAAAAATGTTTTTGAATATGTTGTGGAAGATTTTTGTTTGTTTAAAAAAATATTTACAATTTGTTGGACTATTTGAATTCCTTTTCTCTCCTCCTACTTCCCCCTGAGCATTGATGTCCTTTTAGCTATAGTTTTGGTCTATGGTAGCCACCTTAAACTCACTGTCTAGTGTTAAACTTGAACTAACAGAGGGGACCCTCTCCATTCCCTCCCTTCCTTTACTTATCTTGCAAGGTAGCTGGAGGTCTTTAAAGAGTTAATCTTAAAAAGTTGAATTAGCAGTCCCAAAACAGCTCCCAAATTGCTGGATGCTTCTGTAGTGCTGTTGAGGGTTAGAAACTAGTTTTTTTTCATGTAGCACTTCAAGGAGAAATCTCTGTTCATCCTATAGGCAAAGCTGTTGTGTCCAGGCTCTTGGATACCAGGGTGAGGGTGTGATACAGGAACCTGAAAAGAACAGAACCAGATGCTATAACTAAACTAGAATGAGTTGAGAAACTGGTTCAGGGCTCCCAATTGCTCCTTTTAAAGATTAACTTCAAAGACCTCCCACTGAGAAGCAGAAATAGCTAGACTGGAAGAGGAAAGGTGGTAGTTAAAAGCTCTGACTGATTTTTCCAGCTGAAGCGTGGGTGTGGTATGATATGTCTCTCAAAAAAAGTAAAGGTGATTCTTCTATACATCCATTAGACCTGATAAGTGCAGTGTTTTCTCTGGAATTTTTTTTATTGACAAGGTCCCAGTTCTGATTGCTGGGAGTTTGATGCATGTTGGTGACAACATCCTATAGGCCAACCATCCAGTCAGAAACACAAGGCTTTGGACAATGTGTAATTGCCTCTGATGTCTGTGGAAACTGTTAGTTCAGTGGTGCATTACTCTTCTCAGGCTTCTTGGGATGAAGAATTACCTGGCTTCACTCATGTCTGGAATAGCTGAATTTGTATGTGCGGAGATAAAGTAGAGCTGAATCAGGTGAACTGATCCAAATGCCTTTGAAAGTGTTTGTATCAAAAATGTAGGATTTCCCTTTATACCAGAGGGAGGACTTTGATCTCCACAGTAGCTTTCACTTTTTGATCGTTAAGTAAAGGTTTCTAGGCTTTCATTTGGCAACTTTCACTGATAATTTTAATATTGTACTCTCTCGTGAATTTTGTTGGATATGAGAAGAGCAGAGACTTCCTTTCTGAGAGGTGATTAAATACAGGGGTGTGGGAATAAATGTAGTCTTGTTTGTGACCCACTCTGTAAGCAGCATGACTGTCCTAAAAGTTTAAACTTACACTTTACTCATTACACTTAGCTTTTGATACCATTGATATGTTTCAGAGCTAACTTTCTTTGTTAAATCTGGCTGTGTCTGGGGAGGAATATTTAAATATTTGTTCTTAAGAGACTATATGCACTGAAATTTGAAGTCTTTTACTTATCAGTAGTCCACAGCTGTAGTGTGAAATCCTCTAGATACTCTCACTCTCCTGACATAAAGGGACTAATCTGTTCAAATAATGTATTCTTCAGTATCATTCTGTCTGAGGGCCTGTCCTAAGGCAAAGCTACCAACTGTGCTCAATCTTTGTGCTGATGGGATCCCATTAGATAAGGACTAAAGTTTATGCATTCTTACCCTGATGTTTGTTAGGATTTAACTACCCAATAACCAACTTTAGTGATGATAGGAATTGTATAGCTAACCCACAGTACATTTAATTGAGAATTTGTCCTTAAAGAGATCAACCATCTCATGTCATATAGGACTTCATACTGGATTAGAATTCTAATCTGAAAACTGCATTCATTTTGCTAGCCTCAAAATGAGCTTTCAGAGTCCTCAAGTTTTTTATGTAAAATTCTTCCTTACATTGGAAAAATATGGCTATCTTCACTTGCTAGGAATAGAAATGCCAAACCGATAGGTTGACAATTTGGAAGGAATGCTTTCAGATGGCTTGAATAGTATTTTCTCTGTGTTTCTTGTATTTCGAGACATACGTCTAAATTACTTTTTAAAACCTTATTTAACCAGGAGTCAGCTGGGCATCTGATCTTAATTAGCAGGGGTAATTTTTTTTGCATCCTTCATCCCTTTACCTGTTTTGTACCTATTCAGTAGGTGAACTAATTGCTGTCATGACTTTATTTGAGGACTCTTTTTCTCTTTGTCTAATTTACCTAATGATAAGTAGTGAGATGACTACCAAGTTGCATGGACCTCAGTGAGGCCTTTAGGATGGGGAGAAAGGAGTGAGAGCTTGAGTGATTCAAACTGCTCTTGACCGTTTCAAGGAAATTGGTAAGGATGTTACATGTATTTTGTGGTTTATACATATTATTTCATCACTAAAAGTTTTCTCTTTAGATCTCCCCAATGTTTTTAATTGGCTGCTTGACAGATAAATATTAATATAACTGAAAGGGATTAAAGGAAAAATACTTTTCACTCTCTTTTTAAAAAATTGTTAACGTTCTGATTTGAAAACACTTTGTCTATGTCTGTTTCACTGTTGTTCCCCCGACTAGTTATCTTTTTGTTTGTGTGGGTTTTTCACCCTGCAAAAAGGGAAAGAAATGTTTAAAAACATAGTAAAATGGGATTGTGAAAACACAATTACTGCTTGTGCTAACCATGGATGGTGTATATCAGAAAATGCTGATAGTGTCATTTTAAATTTTCTATTACGTTTTCCCTACTTGTGGACATTATATGTGGAAGAACTGATGCTCTGGAATTAACATCTATAATCTTTCAAGGATGTGCTAGCATGATTTATTGTAATCTGGGTGCAGCAGGCCATCTCTCCAACACAAAGTGTCTCCTCTTTAAAAAGTAAGCTTGAAAATAGTGCCTTTGAAGTCACTAGGAGTCTCACGTATGCATTTGAGGGGAAAATACAGACTAAAGCTTTAATTGGAGCCCGTTCTCTTGTCCAGTCCCATGCTACCTGTGTATTTGCTGGTCATAAAAAGATTTTCTACATTGCTCCTGTGAATTCTATACCTATAACTATAATTGTTCAAACTTAAAGTATAGGCTGTTTAACTCTTGAGACACAGAGTGGATGAGGTATATCTTTTATTGGACCAACTTCGGTTGGTGAAAGAGACAAGCTTTTGAGCTGCACTGAGCTCTTTTCTGTGTTGCTCAGCAGAAGTTTGGTCCAATAAAAGGCAGTACCTCACCCACCTTGTCTCTCTCATATCCTGAGATCAACACGGCTACAATACCGGAAACAACTATGTTGTATTGTCCATTTAGACATGTAATGTGGCCAGTAATGTTCAATGTTGATGTGATTAGCTAAAAAGAGAAAAATAGTTAATTTTGCCAAAATTTGCAAGCTGTCCTATGAAGAGTTGTCAATTAATACAAATTGTGAGAATTCACGCTATGGACTCTTAGGGGCCTTGAAGCAGCACACAAATTACCAGTAATTCTGAGAACCTACATAGGATCTTGTACGATGCACATTTTGGGGTGCAGCACTTTCCAACTCATGTTATTGACTAAGTGAATGCTATTCTTTTTTTCTTTAAATGTACATTTTTTTCAAAAGGAGAAAATAAGGAACTATAGACTATAGAACCATATATCAGAGGGGTAGCCGTGTTAGTCTGTATCCACAAAAACAACAAGGAGTCCGGTAGGATGATTTTATAGGGACAGTCCTGATATTTGGGCTTTGTCTTATATAGATGCCTATTACTCCCCACCCCCATCCCAATTTATGACACTTGCTATCTGGTCACCCTAGAGTCCGGTGGCACCTTAAAGACTAACATCAAATAAATCTGTTAATCTTTAAGGTGCCACCGGACTCCTCGTTGTTTTTATAGAACCATAGAAGCTTCTGTATCGTGTGTGGTATTGGGGTTTTTTTCTGCCTGTTTCTGCCATACAAACAAAAATAAAAAATTTTTGTATTGAGAGGCAACTCCATGACATTATTTATTTGAATAGCAGAGAATGCTCATGAAGTTCTCACTAATACTAAACTATGTCTATCCAAAAAGTGTATTTATTCTGGTCACCAGCCAAAGCCAACGTCGAAATAAGTATAACAAGGAGTCTGGTGGCACCTTAAAGACTAACAGAGATACAGACTAACACGGCTACCCCCTGATACTCGAAATAAGTATGTTTTTAAAAATCCAGACACCAAGAAGTAAAATTTTAGTTTGTCTAACATAGCCATAATTTAGGAAGCAGCTAATTAATAACACATTTAAAATGTAAAACCCTTCATAGAACATTCTAGCTAGCAAGAAAAATCATTATTGTTATAATTTCCCCTAAATATTTACTTCTAGAAGATGTGTGTATGCTACAGTAACTGCCTTCCTCTAAAATGAAGTGTTAATATATTGGATTAAATACAAGCCAAGTGGACCTTTAATATTATGCTCTGATTAGCTTGTATTTAAGATAATTATAGCAATAATGTGTTGGAATTAATTTCTCTTACGCTTTCCAATGTTGAGGCTGTCAGTCAAAGGACAAAATAGGAGTCCAAACTTGTAAGTGTTCAGACAAAATAGGGGAATCTGAGGTTTGAAGGAAAGATTTAGTAATATAAGGTTGTGTGATGACAGAGACTATTTGTTTAACAATGTATTGCTTATATGAATTTTGATGCCTGTTTGTATTTCAGAACTCTAGGCATCCAACATGTGGCCTACATCCAGCAATACTGGAAAGTAGTTGTTTTAATTAGCACTGCCAAGAATCCCTATAGTGTGGACAAGACCATGCCATTATTATGTTAATATGGTCATATTAAAAAATACGTGTATTCTTGGGGGGAGAAAACACTAAGGTAATAACTAGATTGTTATTATTTGTATTATCGTAGCGCCTTAGTGTATTATCGAAGCCCCCGTCATGACTAGCACCCAATTATGTGAGGCGCTGTACAAACACAGAATGAAAAGACAGTCCCTGCCTGATTAGGGAATAGCCATTTCACTCTTTGAGAACAGTCCATGGAATCATCCCTATGGATAGGATACCATGCTGGTGAAACTACTGCACTGGTTCCATATATATATATTGTACTAGATTTCAATAAAATATGAATGGAAATCTTCATGAGTCAGGAAAAGTGCAGACTCTGTTTTTGTTGCTGCAGACAAGTACCTGTAGAAAATTTGCAACTCAGAAACAGAGAATTGAACTAAATCCTATATGCATTCTACTGAGACATTTGCCAGCTTGCTTTCAGTGTATTCTTCTAAGGTCTAACATAGCCTAGAATATATACAGAACTAATTTTGGTATTTGTATTTATGGACTGGAAGGGTCCAGGTTCTATCCAGACTGTTCCACACATCTTTTTATCTGAATCCTGCTGTTAAATTCTCATGCTGTCCCAGCCGCAGGTCTCCCTATGGTCTGGTCTAAAAGCAGGCCTTGTCTACACTACAGAAGTTTCGCTCCCATAGCTAGGGTGGCAGACCTTCCCAGTATAGATGCAATTTACACTGGGGTAAAAGTGCTTTTTCTTGGTATAGCTTACGGTGTTTCCCAAGAAATGTAAACTATACTGGCAAAAGCACTTTTAGGCCAGCAGAAGTGTGTCTGCACTAGGGCTTATACTTGCATAGCTATATCGCTACAGTGTGTGTTCTGTTTGTGGTGGGTTTTAACTGACATAATTATGATGGAATAATTTTTAAGTTTAGACTAGGCCTGTTTGCACCAGTTTAACTGAAGCTGTGATATAAACTAATTTAATTCAACTGTTACAGCTTTGTTCATGGCCACTTTGACATCTGTTTAGATCAGGGGTTCTTAACCTTTTTTTGAATCACAACCCCAATTTTTTTTCTAAATTGAAGCCCCTACACCCTTGTACAAAATGGGACTTTTCAACATAATCTAGATGGAACTGGGGCCATTAATACTCTGATTCCAATAAGGACTGGTTTAAATAAACGTGATAATAGAAAACTTGAGAAAGTAATGGCTTTTTGGTGGGGGAAGGAGGTGCAAACAAAGTCCTAAAAGGGTAGAAACAAAATATATATATATATATATATTTTTTTTTGAGGCGTATGGGAAGGAGACATAAGGACAAGATATGGGTTGCTATCACTTTTTAAAATGTTTACTTTTTGCTACAATAAAAGCATACTAGCTATTCCCATCTGCTTAGGCAGGGTATTCAAATGAACTGATGACCTTTGCACTCAATCTGAAGAGACAAATGAGTGAAGCAGACGTTAGGGGAGCTTAAGCCGCTTAAAATTTCTTCTAACTGAAAAGAAAGGTAGAGAAACTCTAAAGAATGTTTTATTGTTACTAAGATGAAACATATAAGAACTAAAAAGAATTTTAAAAGTTGATTGCTGGTGATTGCCTGCACAACTGGTGTGATAAAATATTAACTCATTGCACTGTACTGACTCTTAGAGCAAACAGAATAGTTAGTTATTGTGATCTGCTTGTTAAGTAAACATTGTAAACAAACAAACAAACAAACAAAAAACCTCTCTGGTTTTCTAGAAAATGTCTTGTTCAGCATGTTTGTTAAAGGAACACTTTTGGGTTAAAAATCATAATTTTACCTATTAAAACGGATTAAAATAAACCAAGTCCATTAATGCAGTTTATTTCTTCCCCTACCTGGAGCCTGAACAATGGGCACAAACTAAGTCAGTTTAATTCAGGGGTCGGCAACCTGTGGCACGTGGCGGGCCGGGCCAGTTTGTTTACCTGCTGCGTCCTCAGGTTTGGCCGATCGCGGCTCCCACTGGCCGTGGTTCGCCCTCCCAGGCCAATGGGGGCAGCGGGAAGCCGCAGCCAGCACATCCCTTGCCCGCGCAGCTTCCCACAGTCCCCGTTGGCCTGGGACGGCGAACCGCGGCCAGTGGGAGCCGCAATCGGCTGAATCTGCCGACACGGCAGGTAAACAAAATGGCCCGGCCCGCCGGGGTGCTTACCTTGGCGAGCCGTGTGCCAGAGGTTGCCGACCCCTGGTTTAACTTTTGTTTCTGGTCTTACATGGAATTTCAGACACTAGTACAGTGCTGCAATGTGTAAGTTTCTCTGCTGAGGCACTAAGGTTTTATTCAGGTATGTTGGTAGTCTTGGGTACATCAAATAAGTTGGTTTGTTTTGTGGAAAAAAGCTGCTGTGTGGAGACCACTCAGTCCTGCTGGTATTCACTTTCAAGTCTCTTCATGGCCAATTCCTGCCCTACCTATTGTCTCTCATTTGCTATTGAGCTGTTGATGTTCGCCTCTGATTGGTCAGTCATGTCAGTCTCCATTACCCACTTATTAAATTTTCGTTCTTTCTCCTGTGCTGCCCCTCACGCTTGGGAGAAGCTTCCTGTAAACATCCAAAAAACTATCTCATTATCTACCTTCAAACACTCTTTTGCTTTGATACCTACAAAAAATTTGACAATGGCTAGGGTGCTAGTGTGCTGAGACCACTGCCTATCATGCTGACCAAGATTGTCTCATTGTTTCCTTGTACTCCCCTTTCTATCTGTATCCATCTGTTGTCTCTTGCCTTATACTTAGATTGTAAACTCCTTGGGGCCGGGACAATTGTTTTGTTTTATGTTTATACAGCACCTAGCAAAACGGGGCCCTGATAGCAAAAAATAACAACCACAAAATAGTTTTAACCAGGTCAGTTGAGGAATACAAACTGGCTACCAAAAATATAATGGTGCATCACTATAGTGACAAAGTATAGAGTTTCAGGGATAAATCTTCAGTTTTAATAGAATTCAAAGATCAGAGTTAGTTTTTTTACACATTTTAAATCAGTAACAATCTCTGTTGAATATCATGACATTTCATTTTTAATTTTTGGCAAAATGTTAATCTTTAGATACATGCCAAATTCTTGATTGTATCAAAAATCTCATTTATTCACGCTTTCTTTCTGTATCAGGTTAAATACTTAGCTTGTTCTAGGCACACATTAATTTGATTGCCTAATTTTGTAATATACGAGTGTACTAGAAACTATTATGCTTGTAAACATTCCTTTTTGCATCATGTGGCAGACAGGAAATCTTAGTAATACATTATAAAAACATGTCGTTATGATCTAAAGCTTTTGCTGTAATAAAATGTCCACTCTGTAAGTGGAACAGAGATGAACTTCCAGGGTTAAAAAGAATATCTGAGTCCCATTTAAACCAATTCTGGCTCAGTGTCAACATCTCTGCCATCCCAGTTTTCCTAGGAAAACGTCGAATGCTGCCAATGTATGTTGCAAGAGAGATGACCAATGTGTCTTACAAAATAAGAGGCAAAACTATAAAATGTTGTTGCCTATATAATATTGTTGTAAGAATCTCAGATGGAAATTTTTTTTTCAGTCATCTTCTACCTCTCTCTGCCAATTGAGCAAAATTTAGTAAACTTCAGATCATGCTACAAGGCTTTTTTTGTTCACAAGGACTTATGAATAAACATTGTTTTGTATTTTTTTCATTTGTTTGGATGTTATGAGTTAATTGAGTGTGAAGGATGGGACTCTGAACCATGTTTCTTTGTTACTGTACAGTGCCTACCTACTTTCTCATAGGTGCTGAGATGCTGTAGAGATGAGCCTGTGCTTAAGTTCCTCCACTGGGTCCCAGTCAACGTCCGATGCCATTTGAAGGCCTTGCTTCTAATTTTCAAAGCCCTGGCTACATCAAAAACTGAATTTTTATCTATGAAACACCATGATAGCTGTGCTTCTCTGGGTCAATGCAAATTGCAAAGCCCAGGACTAAGCATGTGAGAACTGGGTTCAAAGCATTATCTGTTATGGGGATCTGGCTATGGAATAATCTTTAGAGATGATCAGACAAATCCAGAGTGTGGCCTTCTTTAGGAAATATTGCAAAAACTTTCTTCTTGAAGAAAGCCTTTCCACCAAAGACTTCAAGGCCAAAAGGGATCATTGTGATAATTTAGTCTGACCTCCTGCACATTGCAGGCCACAGAACCTCACCCACGCTCTCCTGTAATAGACCCATAACCTCTGGCTGAGTTACTGAAGTCCTCAAATCATGATTTAAAGACTTCAAATTACAGAGAATCTGCCATTTATTCTTGTTTAAACCAGCAAGTGACCCGGGCCCAGTGCTGCGGAGGAAGTGACACTCACAAGTTGAACACGCTTTTTATTCACAAACGCCTTTCAATCAGCAACTGCTCTTCCCTCCCAAAAAACTCCCTTTATGGGGTGAAAACGCTTCTTGGGGTAGAAGTGCTAGAGACTACATGAAGTATACCAGGCACGTTGCTGTTGCTATTGAATAATGGATGGAGCTCAGATGCTACGTTGAGGGCAGCAGTGTTAAACTCTAAGATAGATACCATTTATTATTTCCAATAGCTTTGTTTAGTCTAATTTAAAGCAATTGAATAATGTAGCTTCCAATACTTTCCTGAAGACTATTAGTGAACCTTCCAGATATCCAGCCTAAATTTTGTTTTCCTCATTTTTGTATCATTACATCAAGACAACTGGCCACTGACAGAAGTAGGATAATGGAGAAGATCCTGTATGGCATTTCTTATCCACCCCTAATTGCACTTCTTAGGGCCACCTTAAACAATTTCTCTCCATTCCTCCTCTTTCCTTAAAAACAATTTGGTCAACTTTTTAGGTTGCTGACTAACTAAGAAAATAAAACTTTCTAATAGCCTAGATTTTTTAGGGGAGTCTTGCAGCAAGTGGATGACTTTACCTCACAGGGATCCTCAGGTATAACATACTCGGGGGGATCAAATGGGCTGTTTGAATATATAGTCATTAAAACCTGAGGACCCTGGTTACAGCTGTAACAGAGTTGTGTCTCTTTTTAATGACATTTTGCTTTGTCTGTCCCCTGATCCTTTGCTTGCCAACTTTATGGTAGTTCTTACTGTGCCTTTTTTTTTTTTTCTTCTGTGCTGCACTAAATACATCTCCATTATTTTGTGGTAGAATTCTAGAAACTACAGTTAAAAAAGCCTGTTTGGTCATCTAATCCCATGCCAGTAGAAAATTGTTACATTCAGCATATATTTTTAATGTTTTAATGTCTGGACTACTTCTGAAAGTTCTGAGCAATGTGGCTTCCACCTTTGGCTGCTGTATATTTATGGTTAACCTCTGTTTCTCTCTGTTTATCTGTGATACGAAGTGTTTGACATACTCGGATACTCTGCTGTCTAGTAGCTGCTTTATAGAAGGCCACACACTAAAACCTATCTAATGCTGATGTGTGTATTACTGGGGTACAATAGAATAGTTGATATAATCACAATTTTAATATTATGGTTTGTGATTCTCATGAAACAATGTTCCAGTAAACTTGGGCTAGTTATGTCTTATCAAATGGACTGGCTTTTTGTGTGGGAATAACTTTTTGTCCTCCTTTTTTGAAAAAATATTTGTCACAGGTTTTAGGAGAATTTCATCTCGCTATGTATGCTGCTACTTATATGCCTGTCACACTTAAGGACCAATGGATTATTTTATAACAAGTAAAAAAGAAAGATGTGTCTGTGAAGGCAGGAAACACTTGTCATTCAGACTCCATATCTTTGTTTCTGCTTCCTGTCAGTTAAACCACTAGCAGAGAAACAGATGTACTAAGAGATGACTCTACTCTAGTTTCCGTCACGGACAGCAATTGTGCAACAAGCAGCCTCCTGAAGCAAATTTTATTAAAATCTATTTGCTTTCCATTTATCAGTCTATTCTTAGATGTCTAAAAATATAAGATTAAAGATCAGAATTTGGCCAGTAATTGGAGAAAGGGGAAAATATTTGAACTATTGTAGAATAACTGTAAAACAGTAACTACAGGAGTTGTCAGAAAAGTAATAACAGAACTAAGGTATGATATTTATTTGCTCTACTGTATTAACACAGTAATTCTTTTAAATCTAGACAGAAACTTGTGATTAGCTAGCAAGTAAGCTGTTCCTAGAAGATCCTAAAATATATGCAAAGGGCTGTTTCCATTTGAGGGTAACTTGAAATCTCATGATACTGTGAATTCTTGTCTATGTTAAAGAATTGCAGTGTTGCCAAATCTTGTGATTTTCATCTACAGGTCCAGTGATATTTGATGAGGTGTTTTCTTAAAGTCCCAGCTCTTGTGTTCAGTTGCTTCTATGAGAATCTCAGCTTTAATATTTTTTTAAAGCTCTCATGGTAGTGGAGAAAAGTTGGAAAATCATAACATAAATACATCCTAAAAAGCTCAAAAACCAGCAGACAAATAAAAAGCACTAAAACTTACTATTTATAAAAAGACTCATGATTTTTAAGCAAATCTCGTGATTTTGGGGGCCTGATTTATGATTTTTGAATACTGCAGTTGGCTGGAATTGTTAATTTACATATATTATTATTGCATGGTTTATCAAAGTTGTTGCTTGGACATTGAGTATGATCTCCACTTCTGTATGTATTAACTATGCATTAATAAAACAAATTATTTTGTCTTTAATTGGAGTAGTCTCCTTATGCAAATTTACTTAAATTATTTGCATGACGGGGTATTTCCAATATTTTTTTGTAAGTGATATTCATTTGGAGCTATTTTATTCAAGACTCTGTTTTAACTTGTCTGGATATGTGAATTGTGGTTTAAGATGCTGTAAAATATTCTGAAATTTCTTGAGGACAACCTCTAATGCTGTAGAAAATATAATAATTAGCAGGTTCAAATTAGGGAGACTGTGGATTCTACATCCTCATAGTCATTTGCAACTATTTGGATGAACCTAGATTAGCAGACCTGAAGGAGAGTTCTGAGTGAGGTTGAAAGGTTGTCTCTCTCACCAACAAAAGTTGTCCTGTAAGAGATATTACTTCCCCTACCATCTCTAATATCCTAGTACCAACACTGCTACAACACTGCATACATGGATTAATCTGGCAGTTGATTTTGATACTTTTTGCCCCCGGTACAGACAGTGTGAATCCCCTAAAGATCTTTTAGCACAGGGGTCGGCAACCTCTGGCACGCAGCTCGCCAGGGTAAGCACCCTGGCGGGCAGGGCCGGTTTGTTTACCTGCCGCATCGGCAGGTTCGGCCGATCGCGGCTCCCACTGGCCACGGTTCGCCGTCCCAGGCCAATGGGGGCAGCGGGAAGCGGCGTGGGCCGAGGGATGTGCTGGCCGCAGCTTCCCGCCTCCGTCATTGGCCTGGAGCGGCGAACCGCGACCAGTGGGAGCCGCGATCGGCCGAACCTGTGGATGCGGCAGGTAAAGAAACCATCCCGGCCTGCCAGGGTGCTTACCCTGGCGAGCTGTGTGCCAGAGGTTGCCGATCCTTGTTTTAGCAGTTCAAAATTGGCTAATCAACTATGTTAGATGCTCCTTTTGCTTGGGTGATCAACAGATTATCTGTACCATCGATAAACTCCTATCAGAAAAGATTATATTGCCTTTGCCTTTACTCCCACCCACTTCACCCCAGAAAATTAATTTGAAAATTGTATTGTGGCTGTGATCTTATTAAACCACAATCTGTTGAAAACTGAGGATTTGAATATTCAGATCAAATCTTAAGTCCAAAAGAGATGAAAAAGTGGTGTGCGTGTGTGTGTGTGTGAATTAGATTATAATTAAAAATATCTTCCCAGTATTTTTACAATTTGGACTGGGAAAGATGTTAAGGTTGCAATTCAACTTCCATTTTAAATTCCAGTTTTCACTTGCCATCCCATTCTGACTGTGTGTGAGCTGACTCTCTTGCTGAAAGAGGCATGGGTGTGATAGATATAGTGGGACTGTTGACCTAGACACAGTACTCATTTAATCTCTGCTTTATGTGGTCATTTAAAGGCTCACCCAACCATGAAGGAGAGGGATTAGTAGTAGTTTCTCTGGTGTTTCTCCCTGTCTCCCAGTCTCTTGAGATCTCAGTGTTCATAACCACAACCCAGACAAGCAGATCTTGCCTCTCTCGATACAATAGCTTCTATGTCTAAGGTTGTGTATGAATTTTTTTAGCATATAATCCCAATTGAACTAAGTATGATCAACTTCATTGAAGGTTGTGGAAAAATAATACCTGTATGGGCCGAATTGGCACGGAAAAACTCTAGTAAGAAAATTTCTTCCTGAAGTAGGAAGTAGCTAAAGCGATTCTCACGTGTTCCAAACACATCCTTATCAAGACCTTGTACTGTATCTGTCACTCTAAGGGCTTCTCTGTTTGGAGGTACTGGTGAGTTTATGCTTGTTGGCTGCATTTTTAAGGACTAACTCTTGGCCCATGATTGTATTATTGTTATTTGTATTCCCATACTGCCTAGACATGGGAGAAAAATGATGCTTTTGTGACTATGGGGCAATGGGGATTTCATCTAAATGAGTTGTACTTGCAGAGATTGCTAATGCCCGAGAGCCAGGTGTGACAGGTTCGGTCACAGAGTCCCCCTTGGGACTGTCACCTGACATGGTGGAATTACCACTGAGCCCGTTTTCCCTGCCAGCTTGGGACTCCAGAACCCTGCCTGGTTGAGCCAGACATGCTAGCCTGCTGCAACACAGACCCAGGTCTGGTCCACGCCCCGAAAGCTGCAGACTTTAACCAAAAACTGCTCAGCAGGTCACCTATCTCTAATACCCAGACATCTAGTTCCCAATGGGATCCAAACCCCAAATAAATCCATTTTACTCTGCATAAAGCTTATAAAGGGTAAACTCATAAATTGTCCACCCTCTATAATACTGATAGAGAGTTATGCACATCTGTTTGCTCCCCCAGGTATTAATCACTTACTCTGGGTTTACTAATAAACAAAAGTGATTTTATTAAGTATAAAAGTAGGATTTAAGTGGTTTCAAGTAATAACAGACAGAACAAAGTAAGTCACCAAGCAAAATAAACCAAAAACACGCAAGTCTAAGTCTAATACATTAAGAAACTGATACAGGTAATATCTCACCCTCAGAGATGTTCTAATAAGCTTCTTTCACAGACTAGACTCTTTCCTAGTCTGGGCCCAATCCTTTCCCCTGGTACAGTCCTTGTTAGTTCCAGCTCAGGTGGTAACTAGGGGTTTTCTCATGACTGGCAGCCCCTTTTTTTTCTCTTCCACTCCTTTTATAGCTTTGGCACAAGGTGGGAATCTTTTGTGTCTCTGGATGCCCACCCCTCCTTCTAAATGGAAAAGCACCAGGTTTAAGATGGATTCAACCATTTTTCCTGGGCTGGCTTACATGAACACAGGAAGGCTTGCAAGTAAACAGAGCCATTTACAGCCAGTTGTGCTATGGGAGCCATCAAGATTCTAAACCATCATCAATAGCCCACACTTTGCATAATTACAATAGGACCACAGAGTTATACTTTATATTTCTAGCTTCAAATACAAGAGTGATACATACAAATAGGATATGATACAAATAGGATGAACACACTCAGTAGATTGTAAGCTTTGTAATGATACCTTACAAGAGACCTTTTGCATAAAGCATATTCCATTTACACTCCTAAGCATATTTCCATAAAACATTATGGAGTGCAACGTCACACCAGGAGTAAGCCCATTAGTGAGGGAGGCAAAATGAGAACCACCAATAGCCGGGGTCCCTAACATATTAATTATATGTAAATCATTATAATTGTTTATTTACTCTAGGTCTCACTGTGTGCTTGGTGCTTTCCCAAGGAGTCAAGAAGGATGGTCTCTGCTCATTGCCGTTGGGGGAGGGCTCTCTGAGTAGTGTTCCTCCTTCTATCATCCAGAAAAAAAAAATCTATAATATCAGAATATTCTGGAAGGATTTAGTGCATTATTCACAGCCAAACCCATTAATTAGTTAAGCTCAAATTCTGCATCTTTGATTTTCTGCGTGGCCTGTCTCTGAGCTGAAAGGTGAACACTCTGCACAAACATGCTTCTGCTATATCTAGCATTCTTATTTGCTGGAAATTGCAGATGCTTGTCTTCTCCATATGTCAAGTGATTCATCCTTGCCCTCACAAGTTAGAGTGACCTGTAAACTTAGCATTGTAAAGAATAATAAACCTCAATTTTAGCCATATGTTCAGAGTGGCACTACTTATCTCCATAAATCTCTGAGCTAGGAGCTTTGTCAATGGATTCTCACTCAAAACTGTATCTTTCATTCCACTTATATCTCTGTTGCCCCATAGTTCGGACTACAGGGTGTGAATAGCAGTTTGCACCACAGAGGTGTACTGTAGTTTTCCCATGTGGACAATGGGGAGCAAACTAAAGGGTTCCTAGTTCAAATTAATGTAGCCCTGTTTGAAGAAGACTAAGTTAACATGAACTAGGAACCTTTTACTTTGTGCCCGCAGCGCCCACATGGGGGAGTTAAAGCTTAGCACTTTGGTACACACTGCTATTCACACCCTGTAGTCCAAACTGTGAGGCTGTGTAGACAAGCCCTCTGATAGAATAGTGCTTCATCAAGTCTTGGCCTTCATCTTCAAATTGTCTTTCAGTGTTCAAAAGGTTGCACTTTCATTCCACTTCCCTGGCACTCTTCACCTGGAGGGATAGTTATGGCACACAGTGAATGTGCAAGGAGTTCTCTGAATTTACCTCAAAAAGACAAAAGCTTTCAGGAAGTCCATGGATTATACCAAAACTCGTCATTGCTAGGAGACTAAAATTCTGTGTCATGAAAGCTTATAAATCCAAAGATTTCAACCTTTCTAAATCAGTTTCACACAAATTTTTTCTCTGTCTCACTGGGAAAGAAGACTCGTTTCCTCTGAGTAGACTTGTAAACTAGCTACTTGGGCTGCAGTTCATACATTTCCCCAGACATCACAAAATGAGACATACAGACACTGCTTTCACTGTGTTTTACTGCTTATTCTTGAGTCTAAATGTTTTGCTTAGTTATGATAACTTTATTGGTCCCTTACATATTTCACTATGGATTTTTTTTTAGAGCATTTAGAAAAATTGGCTATTTTAAACAAGAAGATAGTCTTAACCTTAATTGTGGTTGAACTAATGTCCCCCCACAGTACAGCTCTAGAAGCTCTCTCAAGTCTTATCTAGACTAGGATTTAAAGGTATGATGTTAGATTGCTTTACCTAGGTTTGAACTATTAACTTCTTAAACTGTAGTTAAGGCATGTTAAGCATGTGCTAAACTGGTTGGCTTGAACTGGGTAATTTGATCTAACATCACACTTTAGTTTCTAGACAAGGAATAAAATTCTCAAAAGCCCTGAAGTCCCATTTACAAAAGTCATTCACAGAGTTGGAGCCTATGGGTATTACTACACTGCAGCAGCACTGCTATGGCATTGCAACTGTGCCACTGTAGCGCTGTAGTGTAGATCGTTGACTTAGCTGCATCTACAGTGGAAGTGAGTTCAACCTGACTGTATTGTACATGGTATGAAATTTTTCACAGCCCTGAGCGATGTAGAAGGTTGAGCTAACTTTTAGGTGTAGTTCAGGCCTAAGTCCCATTGACTTCAGCCTGCTTTACGCTTAAAAAGTTTTAATAGAATAACTATGTTGATTTCAGATTGCACCCCTGATCAACATAGCTATGCTGGTTAAAGCCATAGTGTAGATTCAGGTATACTGACATAAGGTGCTTTATACCCGGGTAGCTTATTTTGTTTCACCAAAATGAAATAATCTATACCTGCATAACTGTATGGAGACTAGGGAGTGTTGCCTCTTTAACTATGCTGGAATAGTTAAAGCAACATAACTTTTAAGACAGGCATTAGCTGCCTAAGTCACTTTTGAAATTTTTCCTTAAAGTTTAAATCTGCACAGCAGAGGGAAAAACACCTATAGTGGGAACAGTGAACCTGACTATTCAAAGGAGAAGCATATGGTTTCTTTTAACCAATAATGTATCTCTTTCACTTAGGGATGCCTGAGAATGTTTTACTCCAATTAAAGTGTCCTACGATCTTGTCTAGGCCAGGATTTGGACAGGGTTAGCAAACACATTAATAGCCCAGTATAGACAAAGTAGTGTACCTTTAACGTATTCAATCTTGTCAGGTTCAACAAATAATAGCTAACAACTTCCAAATCCTAGTCTAGACAAAACCTAAATTCAAATTCAGTTCATCTTTATTAAAAAGCAGGTTGATTTGAAAGAAAAAAAAAAAGGGAAGAAGAAGATGGAAAAATAGTGTCTGATAGGGTTGTCAAAAGATTTTTTTTTAAATCGCAATTAATCACAAGATAAAACAAGTTGCAATTAATTACAGTTTAATCGCACTGGTAAACAATAATAAATACCAATTTAAATTTATTATAAATATTTTTGTTTTTGTTTTTTACATTTTCAAATATATTGATTTCAGCTGTAACATAGAATACAAAGTGAACAGTGCTCACTTTATATTATTATTACAAATATTTGCACTGTAAAAAAGATAAAGAAATAGTATTTTCAATTCACCTCATACAAGTACTGTAGTGCAATCTCTTTATCATGAAAGTGCAACTTAAAAATGTAGATTTACACTTTAGTTATGTTAAAAAAAATCTACATTTTTAAGTTGCACTTTCATGATAAAGAGATTGCACTACAGTACTTGTATGAGGTGAATTGAAAATACTATTTCTTTATCTTTTTTACAGTGCAAATATTTGTAATAAAAATAATATAAAGTGAGCACTGTTCACTTTGTATTCTGCGTTGTACTTGAAATCAATATATTTGAAAATGTAGAAAACATCCAAAATATTTATAATAAATTTAAATTGGTATTCTATTATTGTTTAACAGTGCGATTAAAACTGCAATTAATCAGAACTATATTTTTTATCTAGTTAATTTGCTTTGCATGAATCGCATGTAATTAATTGACAGCCCTAGTGTCTGAACACAGGAATGATGAAGAGCAAGGTTCTTTACAGACCATTTTAATGAGACTCTTTTGTATCTGGCCCTAGATACTATGGTGACAGGAGCATTATAATTGCCTAAAATAGACAGGATTAGTAGTATAGCTTAGCTACAAAGCTTTTTTTTTTTCTGTCATTCCTCAGTTTGGTAAAGTTTGGCTGTCTTGCTAGAAAACCATCTCTGTACTACCTGCAAGTTGTAGCAAGACTTATTTCTTTATTTAAAGTCTCTCTGGATGCGTGGTGCTTATCTTTCTTAACCAGGGCCACACCTGTCTTTTTTTATTGTTTTCTAAATTCAGTTTCCAGTTTCAAGTTCAGGTTCCAATTAACATTTGAGAAACATTCCCTCAATTCAGAACAAACCTGTTTGGTGAGCGAATCTGCTTTCTTTCCCCAACACCCAAGGATGGATTGTTAACCCAATCCACATCTACCTGAGCATGTCTGATCTATTTTCATACTGCTTACCCTCTCCCTGGATGAGGAAGAACATAAGTACAAGCTATCCATGCAGAAGGTACAGTATATACTCGTTCGTTAGCCCATTCGTTTATAAGCCGACCCCCCAAGACGGTTATGTAAAAATAGCAAAAACTGTATGACCCTTTCATAAGCCGACCCTATATTTCAGGGGTTGGCAAACTTTGGTTCCTGTCTGACAGGGTAAGCCGCTGGCGGGTTGGAACATTTTGTTTGTTTCATTGTTCCCAGCCGATGGGAGCTGCGGAAAGCCCCTTTGGCTGGGAACGGCGAGCCGCGGCCACAGGGAGCTGAGGGGCTCCATGCCTACAGACGCTCCAAGTAAACATAACGACAATGTATTAGATATTCAATTCAATGATTCCATAGAGTTTAAAATCATCAAATTTTGGTGTAGACCAGTTTATAAGCCGACCCCCGCTCTTTGATGCGTCATTTTTTTACCAAAAATATTTGGTTTATGAACAAGTATATACGGTACATAAAAGTTCAGAACAATTACACAAAATTATAAGTTTCAGAGTAGCAGCCGTGTTAGTCTGTATCCGCAAAAAGAACAGGAGTACTTGTGGCACCTTAGAGACTAACAAATTTATTAGAGCATAAGCTTTCGTGGACTACAGCCCACTTCTTTGGATGCATATGCACAAGTTCTCCTGTTCTTTTTACAAAATTATAACTGAAATATACAGATATAGCCAACTATCAAGTCCAACTTTCTTACACAATTATTTTTATGAAAATGATGTAACTCTTTCAAATAATATAGTAACCATAGCTAATCCAAGAAAGATTATAAGATTTGTGGTCTAATAACCATGTCTTTGAACCAGTAATAAAATTCAATTTATAAACTTACAAAGTTATGAATTTAGGTCTTGATTTAGGAAAGCAACCTGAAATAGGAAAGCACTTTGATGCACTCGGGGCCTGAGTGACAACAAGGAACAAGATTATCCCCCAAAAAACAAAAATGAACACACAGCCAACTCAAATTTCTTTTTATTAAAAAAGCAGGTGGGATGGGAACAATGATTAAAGGGTTTGTATAGGGGGCAGACAGAGAGGGGGGGCAAGGTTGTGGCAAGGATCACAGACCTGGCAAAAAATTAAAAAATTGAGCTGGGTAGCTGAAGGGAATACTTGAAGCACTCTTACCAAAGCTGCTCCCAGATTATGATAGGCACCCCACTTTTTTCAGACCACTTTAAGCACCCGGATGGGGAGGAGGGGGAACGGATGGACAGTAGACACCATTTTCGAGCAAAAAGATGACTGATTCAGTATGTTCTTTTCTGTTTTACTATTTTTCTACTCTTTTTACATTTTCTTTATGTGCTCTAAAATACTAATTTCTTTGAAATTACAGGTATTTCCCATTTAGGTAATAAAAGAAGGAGTTCTATGTATTTTGTTAAAAATACGCATAATTAAACATCTTTATTGTACACTAAATTAAAGTTAATGAATGTTTTCAGAAGTTAATGAATGCTAAATATTTTCCCGAAAGGAGGGCATTCAGGAAGTCAGACTCTGAAATCTCCCACTCCCTTATCTACCAATGTTTCATATCAACCTACATTGTTGCTGGTACCGTTCAGTACTGTGTGCCTCTCCCTATGTTACCTTTCATTCTTGTTTCTACAGGCTTTTGTAGATCAAGTATTTCTTCTCATGAAAGGTAATGAGCTTCTCCCATTGTTATTTTGAAGCAGTATGAATGTTTTCTGTATAATCCCTGGTGAATTTCATATGGTATGTTGTTTGATCATCTCTCTTCTCTTGCCCCTGCCCTCATTAAAAACCCTAGCAAGAATGGTATGGTGCTGGATCTTTAAAACCCTAAAAATATTTGGATTCCACAATACTATCTAGCATAGTCCACTCGTCTACATAGGTCACCTTCCAAAAATCTTTCAAAAGAATCTGACCCCAAATATTTAATTCCAATGGAGACTCATGATATCTGAAAATAGGTAGCCAAAACAGAGGCACAGAAGCATGTTAAGAACCTTGTTTACAGAGCAGCAAATAGAGATCCTACTACATCTGTTTCAAAACAGGGAAGGCAAATCCTTTCCTGCTTATTTTGAGGAGGTTCCACTGTTTGAATTCCTGTGGTAAAATAAGAGGACCAATGTACACGGAAGAATATTGAGTACTTCAGTCACAACCTATATGAAAAAACGTAAGTGAGACTTGTTAGAGCAATGATTAAAGGTCTTGAGAACATGACCTATGAAGGAAGGCTGAAAGAATTGGGTTTGTTTAGTTTGGAAAAGAGAAGACTGAGAGGGGACATGATAGCAGTTTTCAGGTATTTAAAAGGGTGTCATAAGGAGGAGGGAGGAAACTTGTTCACCTTAGCCTCTAAGGATAGAACAAGAAGCAATGGGTTTAAACTGCAGCAAGGGAGGTCTAGGTTGGACATTAGGAAAAAGTTCCTAACTGTCAGGGTGGTTAAACACTGGAATAAATTGCCTAGGGAGGTTGTGGAATCTCCATCTCTGGAGATATTTAAGAGTAGGTTAGATAAATGTCTATCAGGGATGGTCTAGACAGTATTTGGTCCTGCCATGCGGGCAGGGGACTGGACTCGATGACCTCTCGAGGTCCCTTCCAGTCCTAGAATCTATGAATCTATGAATAAGGTTAAATGAATAAAGCTTCAGATATATCTGTGAAAAGACAGGAGTTTTAGCTAAGTAATAGATTAGAAGAGGAAACATGTATTATTTCTACCAAATTACTGGACAGCCCTGTTAATATGTTCAAGGAAAAAATCAGCTGTGTCTCTTTGTTAACTATAGTGTTTAAAGTTAAACACATTTTAGGTGTTTTGCTGGATCAGGGCCAGAGTGCTCAGCTCATGGCAGGAGCAAATCCCTGTTGAGTCAAAGCCACTTAATAAGGACACTGTGATAAGTGTTGAAGCTGTCTTTTTTCATGGTTAAACTTGTGATATTTCTTAAAGCAAAAACAGCAAATACTTTCTAAAAGAAAAGTGATTTGGTTGGTCTGTGATTCTTGTCTGAAGGGTTGAATTAGTGAACTCAGCTTAAAGAAACAAATGAATAGAACTTTTCCCCCTATGCATTTAATTTGTACTGTTTGAGTTGGCCCAGTTGAATGATGATAAATGGCAGGGGGACAAGGTGGGTGACGTAAAAGATATTACTTCGCCTTCTCTATCTAATATCCTGGGACCAACACAGCTACATGTAAATGGCAGGGTCATATTTATCGTATATTGTCCATTTCACTGAAGTTAATCCATTCACTGCTGCTAAAAGCACACTGTACAGATCTGATTCATCAGAATTAATGTATTTATACATTATAAACATATCTTTCTCATTCTTTCATTTCCGAGGCACATCATAGACCTATAAAATGGGACCTCTAATATAGGAATGCACAGAATACCCCTTGCCTTGGCCAAAAAATCCAGAGTTGAAATTTCATGTGTGGCATGTATAATGCCTAGGCCACATTATGGTATCTGAGTGAGAAATTATCTGGTTTTATATTTTTTTGTTTATAGGTTTGTTCTTAACATGTCACTTCATATTTAATGGAAGTAAATATGTAAGACAGACTCTGGATGAAACAGAATTAATGGAGGCCTCTCTAGAAAGGAAAGGTGATTAAGAATTATCAGAGGCGGGCAAGCAAGAGACATGCCTAAGGCAGTCCCATGTGTTCAAGGCAGAGAAACAGCCTTGAAACAGTTGTGGGCCAGAAATTCCATCTGTAGTAACTGTGCCAGTTAAAAAGATTTGGCTAGCTCCTTCTCTAACTTGGCAGCAGTGGAGTCAGAGGGAAGACGTGGGGTTGCATAGTTAAACTGTAGAGCTGATTATCTCAAATTCCAAATGCTGTATTTTAAGTTTCTGTGAAGGGTATTTTCTGAGATGCTAAAAATTAAAAATAGCAGGGTAAAGGAGTTTGTATAAAATAATTCTTGTTTTGCAGTACAATAAGCCTTGTTGCTTCTTGCGGACTGAATAAATTCACTGTTATGGGCATTTCAGCATCTTTGTATATGACATGCATTTTACTGCAAGGGAGGTTCATAAGATTAAATGACAGGATTATAAAATTATTTGAAGTTATATTAACAATTGTCCATATCACTTTTTGGAGGTATTTGGGCACACTCTTTCAGCTGACAGGCAAGAGAAAAAATATCCCCTGAGGCCAGTTTTTTAAAAATGACAAATTTCAGCATAAAACAGCTTGCTTTAGTGCTAAAAAGGGTTAAATATGAGGGCAACAGGTACAGGCAGATGTAGGTATGTGATATGTTTGATTGTTTTGCAAGGTGCTATAAATATTGGCTCCATGTAATCTGATACCAGGGTAGGACTGGCAAACTCATGAAGGAAAGTAGATAGCAATGTAAAAGAACTGGAATTTCAGGTCTAGCTGAGTAATCGCAGTCTGCTCCAGAGTAAGGTTGAGACCATTCATATTGCTCACAGATGACAGCAAATGAGAGGCAAACAAGAGGAATATTCCATAGTCTGCACTATTGTCATATCAATCCCTTAGGGTCTCAGCAAAGGTAAGATCATTTACATTTCTGAGACCTGCAGAGGTCTCTTGGGGAACTCTATGGTGGATGAAAGTATGTCAGAGGCCTACAAAATATCAAGATGTGAATAGCATGGTTGGGAGTGGGGGACGAGGTTGGCCAAGAGGACAGGGTTTTATTAATGCGGAAACTATACAACTTTTGCTCAGAATAGTTTGTACCTATTTTTTTTAAATGGTGTATGTAAGTGAAAACAAAAGCTTGAATGCATGATACTGTATTTACAGTGAATCTGCATACATAATATTAATGTGAATGTACATTGCAGAATAAAATGCTTAACTCCTAAGAATAATTTATTTTGTTCAACAACATGCTCTTGGTAATCGGTTAGAATGCATTAGCAAAACAATAAAAGGAAAAAAGAAATTGAGATAGCAGGAAGAAAAGGCCATTAAGATGCAAAACACTCAATCAAATAAGTTGATGTTTTTTACAGGCCTGTTTTTCTTCATACATAGAATGGATGATTATTGAGTTTGGAGGTATGGCACCTAGGCTTAGTTCCAGTTTTAAATAAATATTCCCCCTTCTGTTAAGCTGTGGCTGTTCTAGAATTACCTAGGCCTGAGCAGCAAAGATTGCCCTGAATGAGAAACTTTTGATTTGACCTCTGGAGATAGATTTCTATAGCTGCCTACAGGTGGTAAAAATTTGTTTTACAAGTTTGTGTGCCTGGTAACTTTATGGGGCAGTTGGCAGTTTTACCAGAATTTGGTGGAGGCTGGCTACCAGTAACTTGTGAAGTTTTTTACCTGACCAAAATAACTAACACTGTCCTATCCCAGCTCCTGATTCTGATCTACGATTTACTCCCTTTTAAGTTTAAGATATAACCCTCTATTCAGAAAGGATCACAGTTTTATGTATCTTGTTATTTTAGGAAACAAGATTTTCCCTGAACTCTTATTTATCAGATGATACTTTTTACCAGTGAGTTAATTATCTCGGGCTCCAGTTCTTCAAACCCCACTGGCATACCCCTTCCCATTGAAGGCAGTGTGATTTGACATGGCTCCAAGCATCTGCTTGCATGTTGCTTCTTGCAGTATGAGGGCTTGATTTCTTAACAGCATATCAGTATTTAATCTTCCTAGTTAAAACATGTGCCATTAGACATCAAAACTATTTGCAAGTGCCTTTATTGTATTAAACAGATGAGAATGTATTGACTCCTTTTAATTTTTTGGAATACAAAGCATTTGGTTTACATTAATTCTTAAACTAGTTCTGGGATTTTAACAACTCACATTCAGTAAATCAATCCTTGTCACTAGATTTTGTTTAGACAGATTTTAAAAAGGCCATTAACTCTTAATATTAAGAACTCTTGCAATGTACTTTCTTTATTTATGTTATGCTGACAATATGCTCAACTTTTTACTCACTATGGTACGATACACAAAAATAGTCCCTGTCTCAAAAGTTTACAATATAGAAAATAAGGTACACTGGATATTCTAGAGGAGGGAATAATTTAGTGGTATCTATTTTCCTCTCTTTATATAATTATTACTAAAGACTTGCCTACTCTGTTTTTTACTGAGGCGAAGGATTTGAACACAAAATCTTGTGGCTTGCTGAACTGCAATAGGTATTTTATCCCATTTAATTGGAAAAAATGCCATTCCGGATCAGACTCCATCTGTCCTGCCTTGGCAGTAGGCAGTACCAACTGTTTCAGAGGAAAATGCAAGAGTCCCCAAGTGGGCAGTTATTTGGGAGGGGAATCCTGCCTGTCTGAGAAGCTTGTTTGAAATTCATATCTATGAGAGTTTGGCTTGTGCCGTGACGCATGATGGTTTATATCAATTCCAAACTTGTTTCTTTTTTAAAATCATATTTACTGTAACTTTGGACCAGGATCACCCAATGAAATTAATAGGCAGCAGGTTTAAAACAAACAAAGGAAGTACTTCCTCATGTAATGCATAGTCAACCTGTGGAACTCGTTGCCAGGGGATGTTGTGAAGGCCAAAACTATAACTTGGTTCAAAAAACAATTAGATAAGTTAATGGAGGATAGGTCCCTCAATAGCTATTAGCTAAGTTGGTCAAGGATAACCCCTGGGTGTCCCTAAGCCTTTGGCTGCCAGATGCTGGGACTGGACAACAGGGGATGGATAACTTGATGATCGCCCTGTTCTGTTCATTTCCTGGCATTGGCCACTGCCAGAAGACAGGTTACTGGGCTAGATGGACCATTGGTCTGACCCAGTATGGCTATTGTTAGGCTCCAATTACCCATGTAGATGTTACTAATACTTTCCTAAACTCTTGGTCTCTAATGTGTCTGTGCCAATTAGTTCCACCAGTTCCTTATAGGCTGAATTTTAATATCTTTTTTTTGTCAGTGTTAAATTTGCTGACTTTCAATTCAATTCAATGTCTGTCTGTTCTTGTATTATAAGAAGGGGTAAATAGGAGCACCTTATTTTCCTTCTCCATACCAGTTATATATAATAAAATGGAGGCAAGCTCCTGTGAAGCATAGTCTAAGAATGATAAAGATTCACTGTTATGAGGATGAGAGGAGAGACCAGGATAAACCCAGAGATATTCTGAGGGACTGAGAGTACCAGTCAGTGACCACTGAAACAGAGAATTGTATGGAGAGGTCAGGAAAACCAGCGGAGACAGCATAGTTGTGGGGTAAATTTTCAAAAGTGCCTAAGGCCTGATACACAGAATTGGTACCGTTATAATTATGTTGGTTAGCAGTGTGATTTTTGTTGTTGTTAATTAAATAATTTTACTGGTATCACTTATTCCCTGCCCCATAAGGAATAAGCACTTTTATATTGGCATAAATGTGTACACATTTGTGTGTGTGTGTACGGCTTTAACTATATTGGTTTAATTAAAGTGGTATAAATTTCATGAATAGAAAGACTTAGGAGCTCAAGTCCCATTTTCAAAAGTGACTTGGGCACGTACGTTCCTAAGTCACTTCTGTGCTTTTGAAAATTTGCCCCTTCTGTTTCATACTTCGAACTCACAAATTTCAGACTAAGTCATCTGGTCCATAATTGCCATCTGAACAACTCTATCAAAGTACTTTGCAAAGTCAGATAACCATTTAACTTATAAATCAACACTTCTATGTTGTTTTGAGGTTACCTCAACCCCTTCACCACTACCTCTCAGCCTTTTCAACAGATTGCAGCAAAAGGGAGTGAAGGAATTAAAGTCAGAAAAAGGTTATAGCATAAACAAGGTTTTATTCCTTATTGTTAATACTCTGGAAGGGAATCCTGCCTAATATTAAATATTCAGCTTAACAAAGACTGCCATTAATGGAACGATATTCATGGAAGGTTTGATTACCTGGTGCCAACAGGAACTTTTTATGACCTGTGTCCATACTGCCTGGAATCCTTTAGAGTATGTAGTTGTTAGCTGAATGTTATGCCAAGGGATTCAGTCCATTTTTTTTTATCAAGTTTTAAATAAAAATGTTACGTTTTTTGATAAAACAGAATAACCTGACTGATTTCTGTCCTTCTCTCTGCACTAAAGTGAGTCTATAGTTCCTGGCAATGCGGCCTGGTTTCAAACCAGGCTGTGGAACATTGATGTCAGTGGTGTTCAAGCTTCTTTAGTTATGGACAAAGAAAAGGCCACTTAGGTTACAGCTGTCAGATCTGCTGCTATTGTAACTATTTATCCTGAAGTAACTCAGAAATCTTGTGCAGAGAGTTGGTTCCTCTTTTCCTCACTGGTAGATACTGAGAATAGCTGAGGGCAATTGCTTGTTCTTCTTGCATGTGAGTTTCTACAGTCTTCCATCTTGTTAGCACCTGCTCCATGTGTACAGTGCCTAAAGACACTTGGAGAGATCATAAGGCATTTTGGGTTGCTTTGTCTGTCAGCTCTGTGTTTCCTTTTCATCACACTCCGATATTACATTCTCACTACTTTTTCTGACTGAGATATAGTTCTGAATGCCGTGAACTAGATCGGGCTCAATCCTGCTAAGACAGAAGTGATGCCTATTGGCAGAAGGAAACATTGACAAGGCCTGGACAGTGGTGTCGTTACCATCTGTGTGTTTGCCTGACTTCAGCCAGGATGGTTTGTGGCCTCTTGTTTCCTAAATTCCCAGGTGACAATGCCCTATCGTGTCTTTTTCCCCTCCTCACTCCAAGGAGGGGGTAAAGGCTGGGCAAGTGGCTATTGACTTTTGACAGTTATCCACAACTTTGTCACCTTCAGCCTAGATCAAAATAATGTGCTCTACTTAAGACTATCTTTGAAAACCACTTGGAAACTTTAGGTAACACATAATGCAGCTGTCCCTGTTCTAGCTGGATTGAGCCATTTTTAGCACATAACACCCAAGCTCAGTTCCACACCAGAAAAATTATTCATGTGCTTACTTTAAACGCAATGGGATTGAAATCAATTGAAATCAATGGAATTACTTATGTGTTTTAAGGTTAAGCACATGTTTAAATGTTTTGCTAGATTGGGCCTAGATGCCTATATTTTTCTAGGGTCATTTCCTGGTGTTTGTGATGCTCTGTAAAGCCCTGCATGGGATGGGAACCAGCAGCCTGAGAGGGAGGTCCTCTCTCATCTTGTATTTTGCCATAAGTTTCAACTGGAATGTTCTTGCTGTTAGTCCCAGGAATTGAATGCTCCAAGACTGGTGGCAGAGCTTTCTTAGCAGATGGCCCATGCCTTTGGCACATTTTGCCCTGGGTGTTCTGACGGTGTCTTTTAATAGGCTTCAGAGCACAGTGTTGAGAGTAGTTATTTTCTTAAGTTTTGGTTTTGCTCAATTTGATGGGTGATAACTACCGCAGTGTGTAGCATTGATGCACTCTCTGCTTCCTATTGTTGGTAGCAGGTTGATGTTTTGCATCAGTGCTTGAATGACAAAGCCAGAAGGGCTATATGCGTTAATAATCATTAACTTTAGCCCTGTTTGGGAGAGCACTGAATGGTAACAGTGATAGAAACCAGGAATGCCAGTTCTGAAGGGATCTCTTACAAGCTTTACTGAACTGACCAAATTTTGATAAGAATGGCCTCAAGCAGAGAGATTATGCTGCCAGTCAGTGGGATTTCATGTGGGAGGAAGTTGGAGGGCCTAGTAGGACTCTAGCAAAGGTGTGGAGTCCCAGATTGCTGAGGTCTTCCTGCAGGGTCACCAGTGAAAATATATTTCTAGGGTGTAAGTTGGCTAAGCAAATCTTCTGGAAGGCTCATCAAGGAGTTTCGGAGTTCTTGAGACACAGCAGAAGAAGTAGAAGAGGATTTCCAGGGAGACAGAGAGTGTTTATTCCTGTATAGTTTAATTTTAGATAAGAATTAATAAGTGGTTATTCATTTTTCATTAGTTTATTGTATATAAAGTTCTGTTTTTACTTGCTACCCTGGTAAGTTAGCCTGTAGTTTTCAGTGTTAGAAATAAGTTTATAGGTATCATGTTTTTCTCTTTTCTAGGGATTAATTGCATGCGGTTGGGCTTATAAAGTGGGAACTACTGTGTGTGTTAATACAATTTTCATGCTTTGCTAAGGTTGTAACTGATTCATATACATCCTTGAGCTTTAGGAACCACCTGTTTTCCACCCAGTATCACAAAAGAAGCAACAGTGAAACATTTTCCCATGAATAGTACTGACAGTTCACAAAGCGCTCAATGTTTATAACAGCAAAGAGGCCAAAGACCATTGAAATAAACACACAGGCCATGTCTACACTACAAACTTATGTGGGCCTAAGCTATACTGACAAAACTGCTGCAGTTAATTCATTCCTTGTGCTGGCAGTGTGCATACTCACCAGGAGTGCTTAGAATCATAGAATCTCAGGGTTGGAAGGGACCTCAGGAGGTCATCTAGTCCAACCATCTGCTCAAACGGGGAGGGATAGCTCAGTGGTTTGAGCATTGACCTGCTAAATCCAGGGTTGTGAGTTTAGTCCTGGAGGGGGCCATTTAGGGATCTGGGGCAAAAATCAGTACTTGGTTCTGCTAGTGAAGGCAGGGGGCTGGACTCGATGACCTTTCAAGGTCCCTTCCAGCTCTATGAGATAGGTATATCTCCATATATTATTAAAGCAGGACCAATCCCCAACTAAATCATCCATCAGCTTGTATTGATGCAGAGTGCAGTGCACTGTGGGTAGTATCCCACTGTGCAACTCACCACTATCCATCAGTGTCTCTTGGAAAGATTTTGCAATGACTGATGGGGCTGATGTGAGTCGCACAGGGGTGACTGGGCACATAGGGTCAACTTCCCATAATGCAGTGTTTTCCATCTCATAATTTCATCTGCATCCCATAATGTTCATGTCTTCTTTTCAAAATCCCACAAACCCACATGGCCCCTCTCACTGTCCACCATCTCTGACAGAAACATGGAGCCTGCACCGCTCTGCGTTAATTGTTTGCTTTCAGAACTGCTCAGCACCAGTCAGGATATGTTGTGAACTAATAAAGATGAATTATGTTCAAAAAAATAGAATTTTATTCTGTGACATGAACCAGGCAATTCATAAAAAACATGTAAAACTTAAAACTTAATACATTAAGCAAACAGAACTTAGGAAGGAGAAAGAACAGTCATTCATTTCAGGTTACACATACACTGACCTATGAAAGTCACGGTTGGTGTATGTGAGGCTGTGTTTGTCTTTAATGTCCCCTGGGGTGGAGTGGTAAGGGCAGTACTCTGACCTCTGATGCCACGTGAAATGTTTGGGAGTGGGGGGGCAACTATAGGGAGGTCCTGATATTGAGTTTTCAATGGGATCTAGGGGGAGGTGAGCATGGGATTGTTGAACTTACAAGTCCACCAGAGTCTGCATCAAGGGATTTGCTGCCTGAGAAGTGTAAACATCTCCTACAGTATGTCCCTCTTCTTTTCCTGCACCTTTCTCCTCTCCACTCTATCTTTCTTTAGTGTCTACAATGGTGACCCTCTAGGACCTGTGCTCATTCTCTGATGCAGCACTGGCTTGCAGAATCTCCTGGAACATGTTATCCTGAGTCCTCTTCTTTCTCCTCTCTATTTGGCTCAAGCATTCCACATGTGTAGAGGGGGAAACCCTATAGGTTGCAATGGCAGCAGCTGCAGATATAACACACAGAGGTACCATTGTCAGTGTAGTCACAATGGAAATCGAAACTTAAGATGCTGAGTGAATTCACTCCCCTTGCTCCATACAAGTTATAAGTACTACATTCTTACTTTTTGCTTGGGATCGATTGAGTATGGCACCAGTCACAGCACCAGCTCTGGTGAGTGTAGCCCTCCCAGGAAATGAGGAGGAAGTAGCTCGGTTTCATGTTTCTAGTTGTAGAAGGCAACAGAACTGAATACTGGCACAGTTTTCTACAGATAGTGGTGATTTTAGCTGATATTTCACTCCTGAGGATAACAGAGGCATTGAGAGCACAACTTGTACTGGCATCCCAATGCTGCCAGCCTCTGTACTGCAGTGTAGCCTGCTGAAGCTATATCTGAATGGCATGGGAAAGTGTCCTACTGTGGCAGAAGAAATAAGGCAGCCCTCCTCAGAAACTTTCAGCAGAGGGTTGCAGACTACCTCCTTGAAAGTTTCATCAAGATCTCTATGGAGGATTCACAGGACATCCCAGTACACATACATAAACTGATTCCCGTGGCTTCCTCTGTCTAACCCTGGAGAAGACTAAAAAAGCAGATAGAGTTGCTATCTCTCTTGGTTGTTCTTCTACAGTGGTTCTCAAACTTTTGTACTGGTGACCCTTTCACATAGCAAGCCTCTGAGTGTGACCCTTTCTCCCCCCCCCCTTATAAATATATAAAAAAGTGATTTTAATTTAACACCATTATAAAGCTGGAGGCAAAGTGGGGTTTGGGTTGGAGGCTGATAGCTCACGACCACCATGTAATAACCTCGCAGCCCCCTGAGGGGTCCCGACCCCCAGTTTGAAAACCCCAGTTCTTCTACCTCTACTAGCACAAGTGAAGATGAGTAAATCAACATATGTATCCTGCTACTTTGGGGTGCCATCCCTGTAATTTCAAAATAAACTGCATACTTACTGGAGGTTCCTTCCCCTGCATTGGGCTCTCCTGTGTTCAACTTGCAGTACTGGCTGGACTGAGGTGGAGTCAAAAAACAGATCTTGGCTTGTTGCATAGCTGGATCCCATGGTTGCCTGTTTCCCATACTCCTCCTCACTGATTACGGCAGGGGCCTTTGGCTTGAGCTCCTTGGTAGTATCCTTGATGCTGTTGGGGGCGGTGATAGGGTCTCCACTGAGGATGACATGCAGTTCTTTGTAAAAGTGGCAGATCTGTGACTGTGGATCAGTTGCTGGCCTCCTTGGCGTTCTTGTGCTTGCTGCAGCTCCTTTGCTTTCATGAGGCACTGCTGCTGGTCCCTGTCATAGCGCTTCTCCTGCATTGCCCGAGCAATCTGCTTGTAGAGATGTCTGTTTCTACGTCTGGTTCAGAGCTGAGTCTGTGCAGCATCTTCTCCCCACAGGCCCAGGAGATCCAATATCTCCTGTGTACTCTAGGCAGAAGTGCGTCTGGAGAGTGTAGTTGGCATGGTCAGCTGAGCAGTTGCACTCAACAATGGACTGGAGAGCTGCTAGGTGTGCTCACCAAGCTGGGCAATCAGGAAAAGCAATTTAAAACATTTGCAGGGCTTTAAAGAGGAGGAGGGCTTCTAGTCTGTGACCCAGGAAGCAGAGTTCACAGTGGTGAACAGAGAGCTCAGTGTAGGGTATTGTGGCACAGCTTCTGGAGGCCAGTAATGGTCGATGTAGGTAAAGTAGGGTCTACACTCTCATGGTGTCGACCTAACTACATCGACCATGACTCTAGGCCACTCGGGGAGGTGGTGTTTTTCAGTTGGCACAGCGAGGCACTTACATTGGCAGGAGCCAAATTTAAGTGAGACACATGCACAGTTAAGTCGATGTAAGTTGCCTTGCGTTGACCTAACTTTGTAGTGAGGACCAGGCTAAAGTTTCATGGACTTCAGTGGGTTTCGGATTAGGCTCATAGTGTTGTGGTTATGTGACTGTCTTCTAATACAGGGGTTCCCAAGCTTGGTTCGCGGCTTGTTCAAAGTAATCCCCTGGTGGGCCACGAGATGCTTTGTTTACCTGAATGTCCGCAGGAACGGCCGCTCGCAGCTTCCAGTGGCCGCGGTTCTCTGTTTCCGGCCAATGGGAGCTGCGGAAAGCGGTGGCCTGGCCTGCGCCGCTTCCTGCAGTTCCCATTGGCCAGAAACAGCGAACCGCAGCCACTGGAAGCTGCGAGCGGCCGTACCTGCGGACACTCAGGTAAACCAAGCATATCGTGGCCCACCAGGGGCTTACCCTGAACAAGCTGCAAACCAAGTTTGGGAACCCTTGCTCTAATATGAACAAAAACAAATCACTTTGTTTGACATCTACATTCTGTTTCTCATTTTATAACAATCTATATCATAAAACTGTGCCATTGTAGTCTGATGTAATATCTAAAAACCTATTTCAAACGTATATTAAACCTTGGTTCCTATATGTGTAACTTCATGTCCCACTAATGTCAGTGGTTCTCTGATCAGTTGTAAGAATCCACCTCCATTAATCCCTTTGGAGGATCGGGGCGTAATTTGATAAACGCCTTACTACTGTTGCAGCCATAAGTCTATAATTCATATCAAATGCATAACAATGTAGACTGTGACATTATATAATGTCTAGTTATATAATCCAGCTGTCAATGTACATGTTTACCAAATGTCCTTGTGTAGAGTTCTGTTGGGGCTGAGGAAAAGCAAGATTATTTTCAACTTCTTTCCAAAGTATAGATATAGGTCCATATTCTGGATTGATGCTGGAAAAAGTTCTATTTAAATATTTCTGAGAGCTAGAAGCACAATTATACATTTGCAAAGATGTTTCTATATTTTACTCTTCTTATGCCAACTTGACAGAGGCTGCACAGATTCTATTTCAAACTTAATTTCTTTAACAACCATTTTCAGGCTGAGACACTCCGTAATAACAAGTCTTGGTCAGTTTTTACTTTTATGATTAAACTCTCAACTCCCTAAAAAAAAGTTGTGTAGTGGAAACACTGGTATAACATTTTAAATGTGTCATAACAAAACAGTTTTGCCCCAGCTACTTTATTTCATTAGTTCAAATGTATTTAATAGTTTGCTGATACAGCATATGCTTTTGGGTACTGGGTCTATGCTGTTTGCCTGTGTATTATGAAATCTACCATAAAAAATGTGTTTACAGCTAATGAAAAATTTGGGGAGTAACACAATTTGTTTTTAAAACTATTTTTTTCCTTTTAAAAATATGCAGCATATTTATGTTCAGTCTCTTTAGAAACATATAGTTCTTTGTTTGTCCTTGAGAGTGTTGATGATGTTGAGGCTCTGGAAGACAGATGCCCATAGTAGAGAGAGAAAGTCCTTTCAGAGGTATAAGCACCTGATCCTTCCAAGAAAGAAAAAGAATAAATATGATTCTTTAATGTGTGTGTAATGTTGATGTATCCATGTTTTACATTTTTTTTAGAGCACTCTGCTTTATGCCTTATCACAATCTTTGTGAGGTCTAAATACAGGTAACCATTTGTGATTTAATAAAGATTTTAAAAACAAAAAGATAAACTCTGATAAATGTATTTTTAATGATCAAGTAAAAACTAAAGTAGAAGTTGAAACTTATAAGAACCTAGTTATCCATCAATGGTCACAGGTAATTGCTCTTCATGTTATGGGGAATTATGCTCTAGCATCAATGGAAGAATAAATCTCCTATGCTAGCTTTCTGAGGAATGTGTCTAGTGCAGTGGTTCTCATACTTGTTTGATCAGAC